>NC_069500.1:1358298590-1358341090 GCF_027579735.1 Bombina bombina
TAACTGAAGAATAAAGCAATGTTTTATGTTTTATAATATAGTGCAGTAGTTAAAAAAATTGCATTTAAAGTTAGCTGAATACAAAAAAAAAGACATTTTAAAAAGTCTCTTTAAAAATCTGTTTCCTTTTCTTTGGTCTAACATAGAAATGTAGTAATAAAAAGATGCAGTTCTCTTACATTCAGAATAAACAGCTTTGCAGACTGGAAAAGGCTAAGGGGCGGGTTTTGAAAAAATCTCTGAGAGCCAGTCAAAAAGCAATGCGCTGCTGCTTTGCAGCGCTACTGCACATTTGACTGCTCACTTCAAACAGCACTTTGCCCTGGATGCACTGTGTTAAGGACCCATCAGCTGGTGCCTGTCAAGTATCCAAGCAAAGCACAACATAAGGGGACATCGTCAAAGACAACTGCTATGTTCCATAACCGAGGATAAGATCATAAACAGATGGATACATATACCACAATGTGACTATCCCAAAAATGAAGGAATTATAACGAATATTAACTTATCAATTGTACCACCATCGAAACGGCCACTTGCAACATTGTGCGAACATACAAAGCACTATATCTAAACATATATATCATGCAAGGAAATCTCATCAATAGACAAATCCACATGGTTGGATCATAAAGTACCCGTCCGCTATACAGGAGGGCAACTCAAATCGCTCAAAAATAAACACAAACAACTATCACAAAAATAACCATTAGTAAAAGGACCTATACAATAAAGGGTTCCAAGAATCCTATTCATAAATAGACCCCCCACTGCAGAAAGCAGATATTTACATTAACATTTGTGTTCATACAAGAACCTAGACACAAAGGTCAAGAGAATATGTGTGTATATATATACACCCGATCAGGCAATGAATCCAGGCCCCAGGACCCTAAAGACAAAAGCAAATACAAAAATGAATAAAATAGATAAACATAGGTTAAAATAACATATGTTAATCAATTTGTGTGAATTACATTAAAAAAACAACACATCACGGACAGATCAAAATGATCATGAAAGAGAACCATTGCAAAAATGGAAAAACAGGTAACATCAAAAATTAGCACAAATATATCTTCAGCTTATAATCAACTCATGTAATAGACTTGATTATGGTCAGATACAAAGTCCCAGGAGGAATGAGTGGTGAGATCACAAAAACAAGTGAATCATAGACTCTCATAACGCAGTCAGGGAGATACAGAAGTATACCCTAACGGTAGATATAGATTATTTGGCCCCTAGGGACCCAAGCGGGATGCCCCCCTTGGGCTCCACCAATTAGAATGGATAATGGATCCTCATTATCTTCCCGTAGCTATCCTACGGGTAGGTGCTATAGATAGCACTGCCAGCCAGTGTGTACATTCAGACCCCTTGGGCTCAAAGTTCCCAGCTCGTAAATCAATCTTGATTCCATCTGTAGTAAAAGCTTTGCCTTGTTGCCGCCTCTCCTCAGGGTTGGTACATGATTATTCTAAATCTGAGCTCATTCACCAAATGTCCTGCCTCCAATTCTTAGAGCTGCCCATCAATTGAAAGGTAATGTGGTATCAGCCTCTATTAGCTTCCATTTGTCGACACTCAGGTGTAAAAGTCGTTACAACTGTTAGTTGGTTAATGGTGTTAGGTGTCTCATTATCCAGTCCCGTGGGTTGAGTAGCCTTATCTTTTATCTCCAAAAGTTGTTTCCTTTTGTAACCCCTTTCCGAAAATCATTTCATTAAGTTATTGTTGGCACATGTCTCTGTTGGTGTTGTTCCTAATGACCCTCTGATACTGTGCCTTGGGGATATTGTGAATTAGAGATGGTTGATGGCAGCTCCGAGCGTGAAGCAATGAATTACAGGCTGTGGCTTTTCAAAATAGGGTTGTCCCTAAGCCTTCTTCCATCTTAAACACCCTCACATCAAGGTAATCGACAGTGTTGATGTTAGCTGTATGTGTGAAGCAAATAGTGCTATCCATTGAGTTCAAATCCTCAATCCACTTCAATAGACTCTCTTCATCATCACCCCAGATGAGAAACAGATCATCAATGTACCAACAAAAGTATTTCATTTGTGCAGTCCAAAAAACATTCATCCTTGTAGTTTCGTATTCTGCCATAAACAGATTGGCCAGCGATGGGGCAACATTCGACCCCATCGCTGTGCCCGAAATCTGTAGGTAAAACCTCTTATCAAAGAGAATTTTTTTTTCTGTCAGACATATAGTGAGTAGCGATGTAAGCACCTCCTCCGATGGTTCGATATATACAGCTTGTCGCATGGTATTGGCAACCGCTGCAATTCCGGCTGTATGCGGGATAACCGTATACAAGCTTGATACATCGAGGGTTACCAGCAAGTCAGATCGATCAATGTTATCGAGTTTTGTAATCCGTGTAATAAAATCATTAGAGTCTTGTACGTACGACTTCATAGTTTTCACCAATGGTTGTAAATCAAAGTCCACAAATTGTGCAAGGGGCTGTAACAACGAACCCCTCATGGAGACAATAGGTCTCCCAGGTGGTGACTGCATTTTTGTGGATCTTAGGTAAGGTGTAGAGGAGTGGTATCAGCGGAAAGTGCCGTTTAAGGAAGTTGAAGTCATGTTGTGAGATTATTTCACTCTTTTTCCATTTCAGTAATAACGTGTCAATTTTGTTCTTCAGTCGGGCAGTAGGGTCCCCAGCTGTCTCAAAATCTCTGCCTTATAATCTTTGACATCCATAAGGACCACTGCTCCACCCTTATCCGCTGGACGGCTCACAATAGAAAACATAATTTATGTAAGAACTTACCTGATAAATTCATTTCTTTCATATTAACAAGAGTCCATGAGCTAGTGACGTATGGGATATACATTCCTACCAGGAGGGGCAAAGTTTCCCAAACCTTAAAATGCCTATAAATACACCCCTCACCACACCCACAAATCAGTTTAACGAATAGCCAAGAAGTGGGGTGATAAGAAAAAAAGTGCGAAGCATATAAAATAAGGAATTGGAATAATTGTGCTTTATACAAAAAAATCATAACCACCACAAAAAAGGGTGGGCCTCATGGACTCTTGTTAATATGAAAGAAATGAATTTATCAGGTAAGTTCTTACATAAATTATGTTTTCTTTCATGTAATTAACAAGAGTCCATGAGCTAGTGACGTATGGGATAATGACTACCCAAGATGTGGATCTTTCCACACAAGAGTCACTAGAGAGGGAGGGATAAAAATAAAGACAGCCAATTCCTGCTGAAAATAATCCACACCCAAAATAAAGTTTAACAAAAAACATAAGCAGAAGATTCAAACTGAAACCGCTGCCTGAAGAACTTTTCTACCAAAAACTGCTTCAGAAGAAGAAAATACATCAAAATGGTAGAATTTAGTAAAAGTATGCAAAGAGGACCAAGTTGCTGCTTTGCAGATCTGGTCAACCGAAGCTTCATTCCTAAACGCCCAGGAAGTAGAAACTGACCTAGTAGAATGAGCTGTAATTCTTTGAGGCGGAATTTTACCCGACTCAACATAGGCAAGATGAATTAAAGATTTCAACCAAGATGCCAAAGAAATGGCAGAAGCTTTCTGGCCTTTCCTAGAACCGGAAAAGATAACAAATAGACTAGAAGTCTTACGGAAAGATTTCGTAGCTTCAACATAATATTTCAAAGCTCTAACAACATCCAAAGAATGCAATGATTTCTCCTTAGAATTCTTAGGATTAGGACATAATGAAGGAACCACAATTTCTCTACTAATGTTGTTGGAATTCACAACTTTAGGTAAAAATTCAAAAGAAGTTCGCAACACCGCCTTATCCTGATGAAAAATCAGAAAAGGAGACTCACACGAAAGAGCAGATAATTCAGAAACTCTTCTAGCAGAAGAGATGGCCAAAAGGAACAAAACTTTCCAAGAAAGTAATTTAATGTCCAATGAATGCATAGGTTCAAACGGAGGAGCTTGAAGAGCTCCCAAGACCAAATTCAAACTCCATGGAGGAGAAATTGACTTAATGACAGGTTTTATACGAACCAAAGCTTGTACAAAACAATGAATATCAGGAAGAATAGCAATCTTTCTGTGAAAAAGAACAGAAAGAGCGGAGATTTGTCCTTTCAAAGAACTCGCGGACAAACCCTTATCTAAACCATCCTGAAGAAACTGTAAAATTCTCGGTATTCTAAAAGAATGCCAAGAAAAATGATGAGAAAGACACCAAGAAATATAAGTCTTCCAGACTCTATAATATATCTCTCGAGATACAGATTTACGAGCCTGTAACATAGTATTAATCACGGAGTCAGAGAAACCTCTATGACCAAGAATCAAGCGTTCAATCTCCATACCTTTAAATTTAAGGATTTCAGATCCGGATGGAAAAAAGGACCTTGAGACAGAAGGTCTGGTCTTAACGGAAGAGTCCATGGTTGGCAAGATGCCATCCGGACAAGATCCGCATACCAAAACCTGTGAGGCCATGCCGGAGCTATTAGCAGAACAAACGAGCATTCCCTCAGAATCTTGGAGATTACTCTTGGAAGAAGAACTAGAGGCGGAAAGATATAGGCAGGATGATACTTCCAAGGAAGTGATAATGCATCCACTGCCTCCGCCTGAGGATCCCGGGATCTGGACAGATACCTGGGAAGTTTCTTGTTTAGATGAGAGGCCAACAGATCTATCTCTGGGAGCCCCCACATTTGAACAATCTGAAGAAATACCTCTGGGTGAAGAGACCATTCGCCCGGATGCAACGTTTGGCGACTGAGATAATCCGCTTCCCAATTGTCTACACCTGGGATATGAACCGCAGAGATTAGACAGGAGCTGGATTCCGCCCAAACCAAAATTCGAGATACTTCTTTCATAGCCAGAGGACTGTGAGTCCCTCCTTGATGATTGATGTATGCCACAGTTGTGACATTGTCTGTCTGAAAACAAATGAACGATTCTCTCTTCAGAAGAGGCCAAAACTGAAGAGCTCTGAAAACTGCACGGAGTTCCAAGATATTGATCGGTAATCTCACCTCCTGAGATTCCCAAACTCCTTGTGCCGTCAGAGATCCCCACACAGCTCCCCAACCTGTGAGACTTGCATCTGTTGAAATTACAGTCCAGGTCGGAAGAACAAAAGAAGCCCCCTGAATTAAACGATGGTGATCTGTCCACCACGTTAGAGAGTGCCGAACAATCGGTTTTAAAGATATTAATTGATATATCTTCGTGTAATCCCTGCACCATTGGTTCAGCATACAGAGCTGAAGAGGTCGCATGTGAAAACGAGCAAAGGGGATCGCGTCCGATGCAGCAGTCATAAGACCTAGAATTTCCATGCATAAGGCTACCGAAGGGAATGATTGAGACTGAAGGTTTCGACAGGCTGTAATCAATTTTAGACGTCTCTTGTCTGTTAAAGACAAAGTCATGGACACCGAATCTATCTGGAAACCCAGAAAGGTTACCCTTGTTTGAGGAATCAAAGAACTTTTTGGTAAATTGATCCTCCAACCATGATCTTGAAGAAACAACACAAGTCGATTCGTATGAGACTCTGCTAAATGTAAAGACGGAGCAAGTACCAAGATATCGTCCAAATAAGGAAATACCACAATACCCTGTTCTCTGATTACAGACAGAAGGGCACCGAGAATCTTTGTGAAAATTCTTGGAGCTGTAGCAAGGCCAAACGGTAGAGCCACAAATTGGTAATGCTTGTCTAGAAAAGAGAATCTCAGGAACTGATAATGATCTGGATGAATCGGAATATGCAGATATGCATCCTGTAAATCTATTGTGGACATATAATTCCCTTGCTGAACAAAAGGCAATATAGTCCTTACAGTTACCATCTTGAACGTTGGTATCCTTACATAACGATTCAATAATTTTAGATCCAGAACTGGTCTGAAGGAATTCTCCTTCTTTGGTACAATGAAGAGATTTGAATAAAACCCCATCCCCTGTTCCGGAACTGGAACTGGCATAATTACTCCAGCCAACTCTAGATCTGAAACACAATTCAGAAATGCTTGAGCTTTCACTGGATTTACTGGGACATGGGAAAGAAAAAATCTCTTTGCAGGAGGTCTCATCTTGAAACCAATTCTGTACCCTTCTGAAACAATGTTCTGAATCCAAAGATTGTGAACAGAACTGATCCAAATTTCTTTGAAAAAACGTAACCTGCCCCCTACCAGCTGAACTGGAATGAGGGCCGTACCTTCATGTGAACTTAGAAGCAGGCTTTGCCTTTCTAGCAGGCTTGGATTTATTCCAGACTGGAGATGGTTTCCAAACTGAAACTGCTCCTGAGGACGAAGGATCAGGCTTTTGTTCTTTGTTGAAACGAAGGAACGAAAACGATTGTTAGCCCTGTTTTTACCTTTAGACTTTTTTATCCTGTGGTAAAAAAGTTCCTTTCCCACCAGTAACAGTTGAAATAATAGAATCCAACTGAGAACCAAATAATTTGTTTCCCTGGAAAGAAATGGAAAGTAGAGTTGATTTAGAAGCCATATCAGCATTCCAAGTCTTAAGCCATAAAGCTCTTCTGGCTAAGATAGCCAGAGACATAAATCTAACATCAACTCTAATAATATCAAAAATGGCATCACAGATGAAATTATTAGCATGCTGGAGAAGAATAATAATATCATGAGAATCACGATTTGTTACTTGTTGCGCTAGAGTTTCCAACCAAAAAGTTGAAGCTGCAGCAACATCAGCCAATGATATAGCAGGTCTAAGAAGATTACCTGAACATAGATAAGCTTTTCTTAGAAAAGATTCAATTTTTCTATCTAAAGGATCCTTAAACGAGGTACCATCTGATGTAGGAATGGTAGTACGTTTAGCAAGGGTAGAAATAGCCCCATCAACTTTAGGGATTTTGTCCCAAAATTCTAATCTGTCAGGCGGAACAGGATATAATTGCTTAAAACGTTTAGAAGGAGTAAATGAATTACCCAATCTATCCCATTCCTTAGCAATTACTGCAGAAATAGCATTAGGAACAGGAAAGACTTCTGGAATAACCGCAGGAGCTTTAAAAACCTTATCCAAACGTATAGAATTAGTATCAAGAGGACTAGAATCCTCTATTTCTAAAGCAATTAGTACTTCTTTAAGTAAAGAGCGAATAAATTCCATCTTAAAAAAATATGAAGATTTATCAGCATCAATCTCTGAGACAGAATCCTCTGAACCAGAAGAGTCCAAAGAATCAGAATGATGGTGTTCATTTAAAAATTCATCTGTAGAGAGAGAAGATTTAAAAGACTTT
Organism: Bombina bombina; assembly: GCF_027579735.1. Lineage (NCBI taxonomy): Eukaryota > Metazoa > Chordata > Amphibia > Anura > Bombinatoridae > Bombina > Bombina bombina. The sequence goes on from NC_069500.1 coordinate 1,358,305,869, forward strand.
TTACGTTTACTAGAAGGAGAAATAACAGACAAAGCCTTCTTTATGGATTCAGAAACAAAATCTCTTATGTTATCAGGAACATTCTGCACCTTAGATGTTGAGGGAACTGCAACAGGCAATGGTACATCACTAAAGGAAATATTATCTGCATTAACAAGTTTGTCATGACATTTAATACAAACAACAGCTGGAGGAATAGCTACCAAAAGTTTACAGCAGATACACTTAGCTTTGGTAGATCCAGCAGGCAGAGGTTTTCCTGTAGTATCTTCTGGCTCAGATGCAACGTGAGACATCTTGCAATATGTAAGAGAAAAAACAACATATAAAGCAAAATAGATCAAATTCCTTATAAGACAGTTTCAGGAATGGGAAAAAAATGCCAAACATCAAGCTTCTAGCAACCAGAAGCAAATGAAAAATGAGACTGAAATAATGTGGAGACAAAAGCGACGCCCATATTTTTTGGCGCCAAATAAGACGCCCACATTATTTGGCGCCTAAATGCTTTTGGCGCCAAAAATGACGCCACATCCGGAACGCCGACATTTTTGGCGCAAAATAACGTCAAAAAAATGACGCAACTTCCGGCGACACGTATGACGCCGGAAACGGAAATGAATTTTTGCGCCAAAAAAGTCCGCGCCAAGAATGACGCAATAAAATGAAGCATTTTCAGCCCCCGCGAGCCTAACAGCCCACAGGGAAAAAAGTCAAATTTTTGAGGTAAGAAAAATATGATAATTAAAGCATAATCCCAAATATGAAACTGACTGTCTGGAAATAAGGAAAGTTGAACATTCTGAGTCAAGGCAAATAAATGTTTGAATACATATATTTAGAACTTTATAAATAAAGTGCCCAACCATAGCTTAGAGTGTCACAGAAAATAAGACTTACTTACCCCAGGACACTCATCTACATGTTTGTAGAAAGCCAAACCAGTACTGAAACGAGAATCAGTAGAGGAAATGGTAAATATAAGAGTATATCGTCGATCTGAAAAGGGAGGTAAGAGATGAATCTCTACGACCGATAACAGAGAACCTTATGAAATAGACCCCGTAGAAGGAGATCACTGCATTCAATAGGCAATACTCTCCTCACATCCCTCTGACATTCACTGCACGCTGAGAGGAAAACCGGGCTCCAACTTGCTGCGGAGCGCATATCAACGTAGAATCTAGCACAAACTTACTTCACCACCTCCCTTGGAGGCAAAGTTTGTAAAAACTGATTTGTGGGTGTGGTGAGGGGTGTATTTATAGGCATTTTAAGGTTTGGGAAACTTTGCCCCTCCTGGTAGGAATGTATATCCCATACGTCACTAGCTCATGGACTCTTGTTAATTACATGAAAGAAATGTCATTTTTCAATGTCTTTAGTGCCATTCTCTCTTCTTCGGTCAAGTTGTCAACGTGTCTCCTTGATTTGATGTGCGAGGAAGTTAGTTACTGTGTTGATAGTGGGATTGTGAGATATTGGGTCAAAAGACCCCTTCACTCTGAACTCACAAATTGGTTCAGAATCGGAGCCAATTCTATAGAATTCTCGCAAACTTAGATTTCTGCCAAATCTCTGTACATCAATAAAAACATCAAACTCATTAAGCCTAGTAGTTAGTACAAATGATAAACCTTTATTCAATAGACTCTTCTGCCTTGGATAGTACCCATAAGCTGATGTTAAACACTGTGTTAGTTAGCTCCTCCGAAATGGGGGGGCGGCGGGCAGCAGAGGGGTGTGTTGCCAATGGTGGTAATGACGCTAGTCTACCATCATGTGTGTCCCAGTGTCCTCTATTGCCCCTGGATCTGGTGACCACCCCACGAGTATAGGTGTCTTCAGTTCTGCTGGAAATATCTGTGTCCAAACTATCACCAGAGCTGGTGTCCACAGTTGTGATAGACTTCTTTGTGTATCTTCTATCTTGTCTCTGTCTAAATTACCTCCTTTCATCTAGTGACATCATCCATCTATATATAGATTTATAGGTATAGTCTTGAGCCACAGTTTGCAACTTGCGATTCTTGAATGCAATTAAGTCCTGTTTATAAGCTTTCACTTGGAGAGATAGCTTTGCCAGCCAATCAGTATGGGTATCAGATTCCAAGATTCCAGTCTTGTCTTGTTCAAATGTTCGTATTTCAGTTTTTACTTCCTGCAAGAGACGACCCACCTCTCTGTTGACCAATAGCATAAAATCAAACGAAAATTTATTTAATATTTTGCACCAATTGATACAAAAATCGTTATTGGAACGTAATATAGTGGGAACATTTCTCCCCTTAAAGCCTCTGGGTATCATTCTTTTTTTATGATAATCCGAAAGGTATGTCCCATGCAGGTTCAGGTCTATCTCTCACTGTTTTAATTTGGCCAGTGTATTATACAGAGACTGATGTGATTACTCCACAGAGCCAAAGCGGATATTATCTGCATCCTCCTCAGTAAACATAAAGATATCTTCATATTTATCCTCAGTATTGGCTCCACTGGGGACGTTTGTGGCTTCCAATTCAATGGTTACTCTGTCATATTGTCTGTCTCCAGGGTGTGAAAAAAAGAGAAGTGTCCAGGTGACGGGACAACCCCTGTGCGGGTGAACTGCACAAAAAATGATGTATACAATAGGAAGTGTGTATGCACTGCCATTTTCTGTAAGCAACTGCCAGGGTGCTCTAAGTAATGTAAAGTTTGAAGCAATAAGCACACAATGGCCTTAGGATGTCTTTGTAAACCAAAACTATTCCGTGTGACATTTCGGGACCAAACACAGTCCCTTCCTCTGACAATCAAATAGTAAACAAAATCAGTCTTTTAAAGGCTCCTAGAACCCTCCCCCTAAAATGCAGCCAATCAGGGCCGTCCATATTCTCCATATTCTACACCCTATCATAGGCAAACACCCATTGGATAATCAACTCACAATGTTACATAATGTGAATTAATGTATCAAACAAGTAAATGCAACAAACTAAAACAATCATATTTAGCTTAAATGAGGGTCCTAAGTCAAAGCAAACAGTGGACCTGATCGCTCAGGGCTAGATCGCAAGAGACCTTAAAACACAGAATTAGAACAAACATAAACAATGACAAGTAGGGGCCGGTCCCTCCATGAATCAATCCGCACCATATTGACGTCACACCTGTGTGTGTGCGGATTGGTTCAAGGAGGGACCGGCCCCTACTAGTCATTGTTTATGTTTGTTCTAATTCTGTGTTTTAAGGTCTCTTGCGATCTAGACTTGACCGATCAGTTCCATATATAAATACACACACACATACATACATATACACCCTACTTGTACACAAAAAAAATTGAACAAATGATGCCAGATCTGCTTCAACAACTGAACCAGATAATTAGTTGGCTGAATAAGTCGCACTTGGGGGTAAATGTTCATACAATGGTGTATATACATTTAAATCCCCATCATTATCATGCTAGGCTATCACACTGCCTCAGATGCCAAATATTTAACTTCTTGCTTCCAATGTGCGGTCATCTGAGTTGACTCAGGTCCCAGTTGACCCTTAAAAACAAAATTTATGCTTACCTGATAAATTTCTTTCTTTTGCGATGTACCGAGTGCACAGATTCATCCTTACTTGTGGGATATTGTCCTTCCTAACAGGAACTAGCAAAGAGAACACCACAGCAGAGCTGTCTATATAGCTCCCCCCTTAACTCCACCCCCCAGTCATTCGACCGAAGGCCAAGGAAGAAAAGGAGAAACTATAAGGTGCAGAGGTGACTGAAGTTTTCAATAAAAAATACTATCTGTCTTGATAGACAGGGCGGGCAGTGGACTTGGTACATCGCAAAAGAAAGAAATTTATCAGGTAAGCATAAATTTTGTTTTCTTTTGCATGATGTACCGAGTCCACGGATTCATCCTTACTTGTGGGATACCCATACCAAAGCTTTAGGAAACGGATGAAGGGAGGGACAAGACAGAAACCTAAACGGAAGGCACCACTGCTTGCAAAACCTTTCTCCCAAAAATAGCCTCCGAAGAAGTAAAAGTATCAAATTTGTAAAATTTTGAAAAGGTATGGAGTGAAGACCAAGTCGCAGCCTTACAAATCTGTTCAACAGAAGCATCATTTTTAAAAGCCAATGTGGAAGCTACCGCTCTAGTAGAATGAGCTGTAATCCTTTCAGGAGGCTGCTGTCCAGCAGTCTCATAAGCCAAATGGATGATGCTTTTCAGCCAAAAGGAAAGAAGTAGCCTTATGACCCCTACGCTTTCCAGAATAGACAACAAACAAAGAAGATGTTTGACGAAAATGGTTGCCTGTAAATAGAATTTCAAAGCACGAATCACGTCCAAGTTGTGCAACAGACGTTCTCTCTTACAAGAAGGATTAGGACACAGAGAAGGAACAACAATCTCCTGATTGATATTGCTGTCAGTAACAACTTTAGGTAGGAACCCAGGCCTGGTACGCAAAACCAACTTATCAGCATGGAATACAAGATAAGGTGAGTCACATTGTAATGCAGATAGTTCAGAAACTCGTCGAGCTGAAGAAATAGCAACTAGGAATAAAACTTTCCAAGATAAAAGCTTAATATCCATGGAATGCATGGGTTCAAACGGAACCCCCTGAAGAACTCTCAGAACTAAATTTAAACTCTATGGTGGAGCAACAGATTTAAACACAGGCTTAATTCTAGCTAAAGCCTGACAAAAAGCCCGAACGTCTGGGACATCTGCCAGACGCTTGTGCAGCAGAATAGACAGAGCAGATATCTGTCCTTTTAGGGAACTAGCTGACAATCCTTTCTCCAATCCCTCTTGGAGAAAAGACAAAATCCTAGGAATCCTGATTTTACTCCAGGAGTAGCCTTTGGATTCGCACCAAAAAATATATTTACGCCATATCTTATGATAGATTTTCCTGGTAACAGGCTTTCGAGCCTGAATCAAGGTATCTATGACCGTCTCAGAGAAACCCCGCTTTGATAAAATCAAGCGTTCAATATCCACGCAGTCAGTTGCAGAGAAATTAGATTTGGATGCTGGAATGGACCTTGAATGAGAAGGTCCCGTCTCAGTGGCAGAGTCCATGGTGGCAGAGATGACATGTCCACCAGGTCTGCATGCCAAGTCCTGCGTGGCCACGCAGGAGCTATCAAGATCACCGAAGCTCTCTCCTGTTTGATTCTGGCAATCAAACGAGGAAGGAGAGGAAAAGGTGAAAAACACATAAGCCAGGTTGAACGACCAGGGTACTGCTAGAGCATCTATCAGTACTGCCTGAGGATCCCTTGACCTGGATCCGTAACGAGGAAGTTTGGCGTTCTGACGATACGCCATCAGATCCAATTCTGGTGTGCCCCATAGCCGAACCAGGTGAGCAAACCCCTCCGGATGGAGTTCCCACTCCCCCGGATGAAAAGTCTAATGACTTAGAAAATCCTCCTCCCAGTTCTCTACTCCTGGGATATAGATCGCTGACAGATGGCAAGAGTGATCCTCTGCCCATCGAATTATCCTTGAGACTTCTGTCATCGCCAAGGAACTCTTTGTGTCGCCCTGATGATTGATATAAGCCACAGTCGTGATGTTGTCCGACTGAAACCTGATGAATCCGGCCGAAGCCAGCTGAGGCCATGCCTGGAGAGCATTGAATATCGCTCTTAATTCCAATATATTTATCGGTAGGAGGGCCTCCTCCCGAGTCCACAAACCCTGAGCTTTCAGGGATTTCCAGACTGCACCCCAGCCCAGAAGGCTGGCGTCTGTCGTCACTATAACCCAATCTGGCCTGCGGAAACACATTCCCTGGGACAGATGATCCTGTGACAACCACCAAAGGAGAGTCTCTGGTCTCTTGATCCAGATTTATCTGAGGAGATAAATCCGCATAATCCCCATTCCACTGATTGAGCATGCATAGTTGCAGTGGTCTGTGATGCAAGCAAGCAAACAGAACTATGTCCATTGCCGCTGCCATTAGCCCGATTACCTCAATACACTGAGCCACTGACGGCCAAGGAATGGAATGAAGAGCTCGGCAGGGGGACAAAATCTTTGATTTCCTGACCTCCATCAGAAATATTTTCATTTCCACCGAGTCTATCAGAGTCCCTAGAAAGTAAACCCTTGTGAGGGGGGAAAGAGAACTCTTTTTTACGTTCACCTTCCACCCGTGAGATCTTAGAAAAGCAAACACTAAGTCCGCCTTAGAACCGCCAGAAGGGACCCTAGCACCTTTGTGAAGATTCGTGGCGCAGTGGCCAACCCGAAGGGAAGAGCCACAAACTGATAATGCTTGTCCAGAAAGCCGAACCTGAGGAACTGGTGATGATCTTTGTGGATAGGAATGTGTAGATATGCATCCTTTAAGTCCACGGTAGTCATATATTGACCCTCCTGGATCAATGGTAAGATAGTCCGAATGGTCTCCATCTTGAAGGATGGGACTCTTAGGAATTGGTTTAGGATCTTGAGATCTAGAATTGGTCTGAAAGTTCCCTCTTTCTTGGGAACCACAAACAGATTGGAGTAGAACCCCTGTCCCTGCTCTGCTTTTGGGACTGGGCAGATCACTCCCATGGTAAAAAGGTCTTCTACACAGCGTAAGAACACCTCTCTTTTTGTCGGGTTTACAAACAATTGAGAAAGATGGAACCTCCCCCTTGGAGGGGAATCATTGAAATCTAGAAGGTATCCCTGGGTTACAATTTCTACTGCCCAGGAATCCTGAACGTCTCTTGCCCAGGCCTGAGCAAAGAGAGAGAGTCTGCCCACTAATAGATCCGGTCCCGGATCGGGGGCTACCCCTTCATGCTGACTTAGTGGCAGCAGCAGACTTTTTGGTCTGTTTACCCTTGTTCCAAGCCTGATTAGGTCTCCAGGTTGGCTTGGGTTGAGCAAAGTTCCCCTCTTGCTTTGCAGCAGGGGAAGAGGAATTGGGACCACTCTTGAAGTTTCGAAAGGAACGAAAATTATTTTGTTTGGTCCTTGACTTATTTGACTTATCCTGAGGGAGGGTATGACCCTTCCCTCCAGTAATGTCTGAAATGATCTCTTTCAGTGCAGGCCCGAATAGGGTCTTACCTTTGAAAGGGATGGACAAAAGCTTAGATTTAGATGACACATCAGCTGACCAGGACTTAAGCCATAACGCTCTTTGCGCTAAAATGGCAAAACTTGAATTCTTTGCCGCTAACTTAGCAAGATGAAAAGCGGCATCTGTAATAAAAGAATTAGCCAACTTAAGGGCCTTAATTCTGTCCAAAATATCATCTAGTGGGGTCTCCATCTGAAGAGCCTCTTCTAGAGCCTCAAACCAAAAAGCAGCTGCAGTGGTTACCGGAACAATGCACGCTATAGGTTGAAGAAGAAAAGCCTGATGAACAAAAATTTTCTTTAGGAGACCCTCTAACTTTTTATCCATAGAATCAATGAAAGCACAACTGTCTTCAATAGGCATAGTTGTATGCTTAGCCAGAGTAGAAATAGCTCCCTCCACCTTAGGGACCATCTGCCATGAGTCCTTTATGGTGTCAGAAATGGGGAACATTTTCTTAAAAACAGGAGGGGGAGCGAACGGAATACCTGGTCTATCCCACTCCTTAATAACAATGTCCGAAATCCTCTTAGGGACCGGAAAAACAGTGTAAACAGGAACCTCTAAATATTTGTCCATCTTACACAATTTGGAACGACAATAGGGTCACAATCATCCAGAGTCGCTAAAACCTCCCTGAGCAATAAACGGAGGTGCTCTAGCTTAAATTTAAATGTCGTCATATCTGAATCTGTCTGAGGGAACATCTTTCCTGAATCAGAAATCTCTCCCTCAGACAGCAAATCCCTCATCCCTACCTCAGAACATTGTGAGGGAATATCGGATACGGCTACTAAAGCGTCAGAAGGCTCAGCATTTGTTCTTAACCCAGAGCTACTGCGCTTCCCTTGCAACCCTGGCAGTTTAGATAAAACCTCTGTGAGAGTAGTATTCATAACTGAAGCCATATCTTGCAAGGTGAAAGAATTAGAAGCACTAGAAGTACTTGGCGTCGCTTGTGTGGGCGTAACTGGTTGAGACACTTGGGGAGAACTAGATGGCGAAACCATCTAGATGCGAAATCATCTCTGTCTGAGAATCATTTAATGCCAAATTCTTATAAGTCAAAATATGCTGTTTTCAATTTATAGACATATCAGTACAATTGGGACACTTTCTTAGAGGGGGTTCCACAATGGCTTCTAAACAAATTGAACAATGAGTGTCCTCAGTGTCAGACATGTTTAACAGGCTAGTAATGAAGCAAGCAAGCTTGGAAAACACTTTATTTAATGAAAAAAACACAATTTGCAAAAACGGTACTGTACCTTTAAGAGAAAAAAAAAGGCATACACAAACTGCAAAACAGGTTAAAATTGCTTGTATTCCGACATTTTAACAGTGTACCCACTAAGCTTTAGAAGGATTGCACCACAAGTAAAAAAGCAAGACCCCCAAATGAAAAAAACGGATTGATAATTGTCTAAAACCGGTTAAAAAACCCTAACGCGCCTTGCCACAGCTCTGCTGTGGCCCTACCTGTCCTTAGGAAACTATAATATGGGGATTAAAGCTTCAATTAGTCCCTCAGAAGACTTCAGGAGAAATTGCTTGCTGCTTGTAAATGCTAGGCCCCGCCCACCTCACTTGATGTTGCTGGGGCCTACATAAAACTAACAAACCCCGCCTGAAAGCCATGTGGGTTATAAACAACCCCAAAGAACCCTCAAGCAAATGTCCCATAAAACTGAAAACGTTACTCCCAGACACAAAAACGTTTGTCCCAAATTCACATAAACTGAGTGCCCACAAAAAATTAACCCTTTATGCAAGCTAGTAAAAACCTCTGATAACACTAGGATTACTGCTTACCCTTCCCCTAATGGGGACACTGTCAGCCTTTCTGAGTTAACACAGTCTCTGCAGAAAATATGACTGAACATACCTCATTGCTGTATAGCAAGAAACCGTTCCTCACACTGAAGTTTTCCTATACTCCTCAGCTTCTGTGGGAACAGCAGTGGACCTTAGTTACAAATGCTAAGATCATCATCCTCTAGGCAGAAATCTTCATCTATGTCCTGCCTGAGAGTAAATAGTACAACACCGGTACCATTTAAAAATAAACTCTTGATTGAAGAGAAAATAACAACTAACAGTTTAACACCTCTTCTCTTTACCCTTCCAGCTTAGAGCCAGCAAAGAGAATGACTGGGGGGTGGAGTTAAGGGGGGAGCTATATAGACAGCTCTGCTGTGGTGTTCTCTTTGCTACTTCCTGTTAGGAAGGACAATATCCCACAAGTAAGGATGAATCCGTGGACTCAGTACATCATGCAAAAGAAATACCAGTAATATCAATTCTCTGTACTTTTAGATACCAAACTGTTAGGTTATCCGGCTAAAATATAAACTTCCATATAAACCCGTGTAGAAGAGCAATCATTTTATAATATATATTTCAAAAACACGCATCCATATATGTGCACATCAAATCTCAGCAGATAAGACAAGAATGAGCCAGTGAGAAGAGCACTTGATTTAATGGGCAGATACTGTGTCTATATTGAGATCGCCCTGTATATGACATTGAGCTACAGCAATACAGCTAACCAAAACAATAATTACAAGTGCATCAATGTCACCTACCTGTGACATTAATGTGCTGGTGAAACAACTTATGGCAATTGTAATATCAAGGTTACAGTCACTTTAACACTATCACATTGTGAAGACTGTGGTATTGCCATTGCTTGGAATATACAGTGGTGGAACAGCATATGAATAATGCACTGACTTGTATACTATGTGTATGTTTAAGGAATTGAACTAGAATTGCTCCACATTAACTACAATTTCCATATTTTCTTGGAAGTGGACAGGAAACTCCAAAAATATATTTCATGGTTTAGATAGCATACACTTTTAAACATATTTCCAATTTACTTCTATTATCAAATTTGCTTCATTCCCTTGTTATCCGTTGCTGAATTAACATCATTGCACTACTAGCCAACCACAAGAGACAAATGTGTGCAGGCACCAATCAGCAGCTAGATCTCACTAGTGTAGGATATGTGCATATTCTTTTTCAACAAGAGATACCAAGATATCACATTTGAAAATAGAAGTGAATTTAAGAGTGTCTTAAAATTACATGTGTGAATCATGCAAGTTTAATTTTGACTTTCCTATCCCTTTAAATAATGGAAACCTATGCACCTGCAACAAGAGTAAGAAAACAATATATATTTTTTATATTAAATGTTAAATAAAATAAATAATTCACACGTTTTCTGTGTTTGATGCAGAGCATAGAACTGCGCGGTGCCAGGTGTGTCATGCATGAAGCCCAGTACAGCTAGTGCATATCATTATTTGTCTCAAGAGCTATTAAATATCCCAGATGAGGTTTAGCCTTTTTAAAACAGCCTGTTCCTTTGAGGCTGGTGGTTTACTTCTCCTGGGAGAATGAATTGACTGAGCTGTGTGTTTGTGCAAAAGCAAACTTATCCGTATACTGCGTATGAGTAAAGAAGTTAATATCCAATTCTTAAATTAATATTTGTCAGATATATTGATACACACACAAACAGTGACACTAAAAAGGGGAATGCTAGTGAATTAGAGCATCTTTTATTACTGCTCAAATGCTCACTGGTAAATGGGCAGCACCTGAATGCTAGTTTAACTGTGCAATAAGTATTTGTGCAATAATAAATGGCTCAAACAAATCATTTTCATTAGAATGTCCTTAAGGGCCCAATTATCTAAAGTTTTCTGGGCTTTTGAGAGTTTCACCAGTACTATGACGCCGCTGTCCTAATTCTACAGAGGCAGTTTTTACATTGAGAACAGCGTGCCTTGCAAAGGGCGCTGCCTTGTTTTAAGTATGGTACATAAGGGATCACAAAAAATAAATAAAAATGGTATAAAATGAATAAATAAAACGGTGCAATGAAAATATGCATTGTTTAATTGCATTAAAAAAATTGTAACAAAACTGTTCTGCAAAAAACATGGACAAATTAAAAATTGTATTGAAATTACAAAGGATAAAAAATATTTAGACGCACAGCAAAAATTGTAATAAAACTACAAATGCAAAAAATATTTATAAATGTTTATAATACGAAATTTAAAGCATATTCTTGTCCTTGTAAAATGTGTTTCTTGCCTTTGCTAGAGGGCTGAACAGTGGTGTTTCATGGGTGTAGCTAGAAGTTATTCGTCTGTACAAATGGTACATATATTGCATCACAAACCCCAAAAATATTTTGAGGACAAAAACAATGTCTTAATACTAGGGTTGCACCGATACCATCTTTTTATGACTGGGTACAAGTACCGATACTTTTTTTCAAATACTCGCCGATACCAATTACCAATACTTTTTTTTTTATGTCATGTGACAGTTTACCAAACACAATACAGACTGATTATTTAAGATTCCTTCTTTATAATTATAAAGGACTGTAATTCAAAAGACATTATGAAATAATAAAAAAGTTCACTGAACATGTTTATAAATAAAAAATATTACAATAAAAACATAATTTATGCTTACCTGATAAATTTATTTCTCTTGTAGTGTGTTCAGTCCACAGGTCATCCATTACTTATGGGATATATTCTCCTCCCCAACAGGAAGTTGCAAGAGGATCACCCAAGCAGAGCTGCTATATAGCTCCTCCCCTCACATGTCATATCCAGTCATTCGACCGAAACAAGACGAGAAAGGAAAAACTATAGGGTGCAGTGGTGACTGGAGTTTTAGAACTGCCTCAAAAAAAGACAGGGCGGGCCGTGGACTGAACACACTACAAGAGAAATAAATTTATCAGGTAAGCATAAATTATGTTTTCTCTTGTTAAGTGTGTTCAGTCCACGGGTCATCCATTACTTATGGGATACCAATACCAAAGCTAAAGTACACGGATGATGGGAGGGACAAGGCAGGAACATTAAACAGAAGGAACCACTGCCTGTAGAACCTTTCTCCCAAAACCAGCCTCCGAAGAAGCAAAAGTGTCAAATTTGTAAAATTTTTAAAAGGTATGAAGTGAAGACCAAGTTGCAGCCTTGCAATTCTGTTCAACAGAGGCCTCATTCTTAAAGGCCCAGGTGGAAGCCACATCTCTAGTGGAATGAGCTGTAATTCTTTCAGGAGGCTGCTGTCCAGCAGTCTCATAGGCTAAACGTATTATGCTACGAAGCCAAAAAGAGAGAGAGGTGGCCGAAGCCTTTTGACCTCTCCTCTGACCAGAATAAACGACAAACAGAGAAGAAGTTTGCCGAAAATCTTTAGTTGCCTGTAAGTAGAACTTCAGGGCACGGACTAGGTCCAGATTATGCAAAAGACGTTCCTTCTTTGAAGAAGGATTAGGACATAATGAAGGAACAACAATCTCTTGATTGATATTCCTGTTAGAAACAACCTTAGGTAAAAATCCAGGTTTAGTACGCAAAACTACCTTGTCTGAATGAAAAATCAGATAAGGAGAATCGCAATGTAAGGCAGATAACTCAGAGACTCTTCGAGCCGAGGAAATAGCCATCAAAAACAGAACTTTCCAAGATAAAAGCTTAATATCAATGGAATGGAGGGGTTCAAACGGAACACCCTGAAGAACTTTAAGAACCAAGTTTAAGCTCCACGGAGGAGCAACAGTTTTAAACACAGGCTTAATCCTAGCCAAAGCCTGACAAAAAGCCTGGACGTCTGGATTCTCTGCCAGACATTTGTGTAAAAGAATAGACAGAGCAGAAATCTGTCCCTTTAACGAACTAGCGGATAAACCCTTTTCTAAACCTTCTTGTAGAAAAGCCAATATCCTAGGAATCCTAACCTTACTCCATGAATAACTCTTGGATTCACACCAATATAAATATTTACACCATATCTTATGGTAAATTTTTCTGGTAACAGGTTTCCGAGACTGTATTAACGTATCAATAACCGACTCCGAAAAACCACGCTTTGATAGAATCAAGCGTTCAATCTCCATGCAGTCAGCCTCAGAGAAATTAGGCTTGGATGGTTGAAAGGACCCTGAATTAGAAGGTCCTGCCTCAGAGGCAGAGACCATGGTGGCCACGCACGCGCTATCAGAATCACTGATGCTCTTTCCTGTTTGATCCTGGCAATCAGTCGAGGTAGCAACGGAAAAGGTGGAAACACATAAGCCATGTTGAAAACCCAAGGGGCAGCTAGTGCATCTACCAGCACCGCTCCCGGGTCCCTGGATCTGGATCCGTAACAAGGAAGCTTGGCGTTCTGGCGAGATGCCATGAGATCCAGCTCCGGTTCGCCCCAACGAAGGATCAGTTGAGCAAACACCTCCGGGTGAAGTTCCCACTCCCCCGGATGAAAAGTCTAGCGACTTCGAAAGTCCGCCTCCCAGTTCTGCACGCCTGGGATGTAGATCGCTGACAGGTGACAAGAGTGCGACTCTGCCCAGCGAATTATCTTCGAGACTTCCAACATCGCTAGGGAACTCCTGGTTCCCCCTTGATGATTGATGTAAGCCACAGTCGTGATGTTGTCCGACTGAAATCTTATGAACCTCAGTGTTGCTAACTGAGGCCAAGCTAGAAGAGCATTGAATATTGCTCTTAATTCCAGAATGTTTATTGGGAGGAGTTTCTCCTCCTGAGTCCACGATCCCTGAGCCTTCAGGGAGTTCCAGGCTGCACCCCAGCCTAGTAGGCTGGCATCTGTTGTTACAATCGTCCAATCTGGTCTGCGAAAAGTCATTCCTTTGGACAGATGAACCCGCGACAACCACCAGAGAAGAGAATCTCTGGCCTCCTGGTCCAGATTTAGTAAAGGGGACAGATCTGAGTAATCCCCATTCCACTGACTTAGCATGCATAGATGCAGCGGTCTGAGATGTAGGCGCGCAAATGGCACTATGTCCATTGCCGCGACCATTAAGCCGATTACTTCCATGCACTGAGCTACTGATGGGCTTGGAATGGAATGAAGGACACGGCAAGCATTTAGGATTTTTGATAACTTGGACTCCGTCAGGTAAATCTTCATCTCTACAGAATCTATAAGAGTCCCTAGAAAAGGAACCCTTGTGAGTGGGAACAGAGAACTCTTTTCCATGTTCACTTTCCACCCATGCAACCTTAGAAATGCTAGAACTATCTCTGTATGAGACTTTGCATTTTGAAAAGTTGACGCTTGTATCAGGATGTCGTCTAGGTACGGAGCCACCGCTATGCCTCGCGGTCTTAGTACCGCCAGAAGCGAGCCCAGAACCTTTGTAAAAATTCTCGGGGCCGTAGCCAACCCGAAGGGAAGAGCTACAAACTGGTAATGCCTGTCTAGAAAGGCAAACCTTAGGTAACGATAATGATCCTTGTGAATCGGTATGTGAAGGTAGGCATCCTTTAAGTCCACTGTGGTCATATACTGACCCTCTTGGATCATGGGTAGGATGGTTCGAATAGTTTCCATTTTGAACGATGGAACCGTTAGGAATTTGTTTAAGATCTTCAGGTCCAAGATTGGTCTGAAGGTTCCCTCTTTTTTGGGAACCACAAACAGATTTGAGTAAAAACCTTGCCCTTGTTCCGTCCGCGGAACCGGGTGGATCACTCCCATTACTAAGAGGTCTTGTACACATCGTAGAAATGCCTCTTTCTTTATTAGGTTTGTTGATAACCTTGACAGATGAAATCTCCCTTGTGGAGAAGTTTTGAAGTCCAGAAGGTATCCCTGAGATATGATCTCCAACGCCCAGGGATCCTGGACATCTCTTGCCCAGGCCTGGGCGAAGAGAGAAAGTCTGCCCCCCACACGTTTCCGGATAGGGGGCCCTTTCTTCATGCTGTCTTAGGGGCAGAAGTAGGTTTTCTGGCCTGCTTGCCCTTGTTCCAGGACTGGTTGCCTTTCCAACCCTGTCTGTAACGAGTAGCAGTCCCTTCCTGTTTTGGAGCGGAGGAAGTTGATGCTGCTCCTGCCTTGAAATTACGAAAGGCACGAAAATTAGACTGTTTGGCCTTTGATTTGGCCCTGTCCTGAGGAAGGGTGTGACCCTTACCTCCAGTAATGTCAGCAATAATTTCTTTCAAGCCAGGCCGAATAAGGATTGCCCTTTGAAAGGAATATTAAGCAATTTAGATTTAGAAGTTACATCTGCTGACCAGGATTTAAGCCATAGCGCTCTGCGCGCCTGGATGGCGAATCCGGAGTTCTTAGCCGTTAGTTTGGTTAAATGCACAACGGCATCCGAAATAAATGCATTAGCTAGCTTAAGGGCTTTAAGCTTGTTCATAATCTCATCCAATGGTGCTGTGCGAATAGCCTCTTCCAGAGACTCAAACCAGAATGCCGCTGCAGCAGTGACGGGCGCAATGCATGCAAGGGGCTGTAATATAAAACCTTGTTGAACAAACATTTTCTTAAGGTAACCTTCTAATTTTGTATCCATTGGATCTGAGAAAGCACAACTATCCTCCACCGGGATAGTGGTACGCTTGGCTAAAGTAGAAACTGCTCCCTCCACCTTAGGGACCGTCTGCCATAAGTCTCGTGTGGTGGCGTCTATTGGGAACATTTTTCTAAATATCGGAGGAGGGGAAAAGGGCACACCGGGTCTATCCCACTCCTTGCTAATAATCTCTGTAAGCCTTTATGTATAGGAAAAACGTCAGTACACACCGGTACCGCATAGTATTTATCCAGCCTACATAATTTCTCTGGGATTGCAACCGTGTCGCAATCGTTCAGAGCCGCTAACACCTCCCATAGTAATACACGGAGGTTCTCAAGCTTAAATTTAAAATTTGAAATTTCTGAATCCGGTCTCCCCGGATCAGATCCGTCACCCACTGAATGAAGCTCTCCGTCCTCATGTTCTGCAAATTGTGACGCAGTATCGGACATGGCTCTCATGTCATCGGCGCGCTCTGTCCTAAACCCAGAGCTATCGCGCTTGCCTCTTAACTCAGGCAAATTAGATAATACTTCTTTCATAACATTAGCCATATCATGCAAAGTGATTTGTAAGGGCCTTGATGTACTTGGCGCCACAATCTCACGCACCTCCTGAGCGGGAGGCGAAGGTACTGACACGTGAGGAGAGTTAGGCGGCATAACTTCCCCCTCGTTGACTGGTGATAATTTCTTTACCGGTAAAGACTGACTTTTATTTAAAGTAACATCAATACAATTGGTACACATATGTCTATTGGGCTCCACATTGGCTTTTAAACATAATGAACAAGTAGATTCATCTGTATCAGACATGTTTAAACAGACTAGCAATGAAGGCTAGCAAGCTTGTAAAAAATCTGTCAATAAATTTACAAGCAATTGAAAAAACGCTGCAGCGCTTTTAAAAACACAAAAAACTGTCACAGTTGAAATAACAATGAACTAAATTCAGTTATAGCCAACAATTTTAACAGTAATTGTATGAATTTAGCAGAGGATTGCACCCACTAGCAAACGGATGATTAACCCCTCAATACCCAAAACCGGATAATCAATTTAAGATTTAACGCTTTTATCACAGTCAAACACACTGTCACAGGTCTGCTGTGACTGATTACCTCCCTCAAAAATGAATTTTGAAGACCCCTGAGCTCTCTGTAGACATCCTGGATCAAGGAGGAAGAAGCAGGAAGACTGTGCAAGAATTTTAACTGCGCAACAAGGCGCTAAAAAAGGCCCCTCCCACTCATATTACAACAGTGGGAGTACCTCACAAAACGAATAACATGCCAGTAAACGTTTTAAAAACAACTTTCCAGTGTTATGCAAAGTTATCACTAAGCCTGCTACCAGTCGCTTCTACTGCAGTTAAGGCTCATACATTTATTTCAGTATTAACAGTATTTTCTCAGTCAAATTCTAGTCCCTAGAAAATAACTCAACTGCG
Source organism: Bombina bombina (assembly GCF_027579735.1). NCBI lineage: Eukaryota > Metazoa > Chordata > Amphibia > Anura > Bombinatoridae > Bombina > Bombina bombina. The sequence continues at coordinate 1,358,322,793 of NC_069500.1, forward strand.
CATACATTTATCAGCCTGATACCAGTCGCTACTACTGCATTAAAGGCTGTACTTACATCATATGGGTAACAGCAGTGTTTTCTTAGTCAATTCCATTCCTAGAAAATATTACTGCACATACCTCATTTGCGGGGGACCCCGCATGCTATTCCCTTTTCTGAAGTTACCCCACTCCTCAGAATGTGCGAGAACAGCCAATGGATCTTAGTTACGTCTGCTAAGATCATAGAAAAACGCAGGCAGATTCTTCTTCTAAATACTGCCTGAGAGAAAAAAACAGCACACTCCGGTGCCATTTTAAAATAATAAACTTTTGATTGAAGAATAATTAGGTAAAAAAAAAACATAATTTATGCTTACCTGATAAATTCCTTTCTTCTGTAGTGTGATCAGTCCACGGGTCATCATTACTTCTGGGATATTACTCCTCCCCAACAGGAAGTGCAAGAGGATTCACCCAGCAGAGCTGCATATAGCTCCTCCCCTCTACGTCACTCCCAGTCATTCGACCAAGGACCAACGAGAAAGGAAAAGCCAAGGGTGAAGTGGTGACTGGAGTATAAATTAAAAAATATTTACCTGCCTTAAAAACAGGGCGGGCCGTGGACTGATCACACTACAGAAGAAAGGAATTTATAAGGTAAGCATAAATTATGTTTTATTCTGTTAAGTGTGATCAGTCCACGGGTCATCAATACTTCTGGGATACCAATACCAAAGCAAAAGTACACGGATGACGGGAGGGATAGGCAGGCTCTTTATACAGAAGGAACCACTGCCTGAAGAACCTTTCTCCCAAAAATAGCCTCCGAAGAAGCAAAAGTGTCAAATTTGTAAAATTTGGAAAAAGTATGAAGCGAAGACCAAGTTGCAGCCTTGCAAATCTGTTCAACAGAGGCCTCATTCTTGAAGGCCCAAGTGGAAGCCACAGCTCTAGTAGAATGAGCTGTAATTCTTTCAGGAGGCTGCTGTCCAGCAGTCTCATAAGCTAAACGAATTATGCTACGAAGCCAAAAAGAAAGAGAGGTAGCGGAAGCTTTTTGACCTCTCCTCTGCCCAGAGTAAATGACAAACAGAGAAGACGTTTGTCGAAATTCCTTAGTTGCCTGTAAGTAAAATTTTAGAGCACGGACTACATCCAGGTTGTGCAGTAGACGTTCCTTCTTTGAAGAAGGATTTGGGCATAAAGAAGGAACAACAATCTCTTGATTGATATTCCTGTTAGTAACTACCTTAGGTAAGAACCCAGGTTTAGTACGCAGGACTACCTTATCCGAATGAAAAATCAAATAAGGAGAATCACAATGTAAGGCTGATAATTCAGAGACTCTTCGAGCCGAGGAAATAGCCATTAAAAATAGAACTTTCCAAGATAACAACTTTATATCAATGGAATGAAGGGGTTCAAACGGAACGCACTGTAAAACATTAAGAACAAGGTTTAAACTCCATGGTGGAGCAACAGTTTTAAACACAGGCTTAATTCTGGCCAAAGCCTGACAAAAAGCCTGGACGTCAGGAACTTCTGACAGACGTTTGTGTAACAGAATGGACAGAGCTGAGATCTGTCCCTTTAATGAATTAGCAGATAAACCCTTTTCTAAACCTTCTTGTAGAAAAGACAATATCCTAGGAATCCTAACCTTACTCCAAGAGTAACCTTTGGATTCACACCAATATAGGTATTTACGCCATATCTTATGGTAAATCTTTCTGGTAACAGGTTTCCTAGCCTGTATTAAGGTATCAATAACTGACTCAGAAAATCCACGTCTTGATAAAATCAAGCGTTCAATTTCCAAGCAGTCAGCTTCAGAGAAGTTAGATTTTGATGTTTGAAGGGACCCTGTATCAGAAGGTCCTGTTTCAGAGGTAGAGACCAAGGTGGACAGGATGACATGTCCACCAGGTCTGCATACCAAGTCCTGCGTGGCCACGCAGGTGCTATTAGAATCACTGATGCTCTCTCTTGTTTGATTCTGGCAATCAATCGAGGAAGCAACGGGAAGGGTGGAAACACGTAAGCCATCCTGAAGTCCCAAGGTGCTGTCAGAGCATCTATCAGGACTGCTCCTGGATCCCTGGATCTGGACCCGTAACGAGGAAGCTTGGCGTTCTGTCGAGACGCCATGAGATCTATCTCTGGTTTGCCCCAACGTCGAAGTATTTGGGCAAAGACCTCCGGATGAAGTTCCCACTCCCCCGGATGAAAAGTCTGACGACTTAAGAAATCCGCCTCCCAGTTCTCCACTCCCGGGATGTGGATTGCTGACAGGTGGCAAGAGTGAGACTCTGCCCAGCAAATTATCTTTGATACTTCCATCATAGCTAGGGAGCTTCTTGTCCCTCCCTGATGGTTGATGTAAGCTACAGTCGTGATGTTGTCCGACTGAAACCTGATGAACCCCCGAGTTGTCAACTGGGGCCAAGCCAGGAGGGCATTGAGAACTGCTCTCAATTCCAGAATGTTTATTGGCAGGAGACTCTCCTCCTGACTCCATTGTCCCTGAGCCTTCAGAGAATTCCAGACGGCACCCCAACCTAGAAGGCTGGCGTCTGTTGTTACAATTGTCCAGTCTGGTCTGCTGAATGGCATCCCCCTGGACAGATGTGGCCGAGAAAGCCACCATAGAAGAGAATTTCTGGTCTCTTGATCCAGATTCAGAGAAGGGGATAAGTCTGAGTAATCCCCATTCCACTGACTTAGCATGCACAGTTGCAGTGGTCTGAGGTGTAAGCGTGCAAAGGGTACTATGTCCATTGCCGCTACCATTAAGCCGATTACCTCCATGCATTGAGCCACTGACGGGTGTTGAATGGAATGAAGGGTGCGGCAAGCACTTTGAAGTCTTGTTAGCCTGTCCTCTGTCAGGTAAATCTTCATTTCTACAGAATCTATAAGAGTCCCCAGGAAGGGAACTCTTGTGAGTGGAACGAGTGAACTTTTCTTTTCGTTCACCTTCCATCCATGTGACCTTAGAAATGCCAGCACTAACTCTGTATGAGACTTGGCAGTTGAAAGCTTGAAGCTTGTATCAGAATGTCGTCTAGGTATGGAGCTACCGAGATTCCCCGCGGTCTTAGAACCGCCAGAAGAGCACCCAGAACCTTTGTGAAGATTCTTGGAGCTGTAGCCAATCCGAATGGAAGAGCCACAAACTGGTAATGCCTGTCTAGGAAGGCAAACCTTAGGTACCGATAATGATCTTTGTGAATCGGTATGTGAAGGTAAGCATCTTTTAAATCTACAGTGGTCATGTATTGACCCTCTTGGATCATAGGTAAAATTGTCCGAATAGTCTCCATCTTGAACGATGGAACTCTTAGGAATTTGTTTAGGATCTTTAAGTCCAGGATTGGTCTGAAAGTTCCCTCTTTTTTGGGAACCACAAACAGATTTGAGTAAAACCCCTGTCCCTGTTCCGATCGTGGAACTGGATGGATTACTCCCATTAACAAGAGCTCTTGTACGCAGCGTAGAAACGCCTCTTTCTTTGTCTGGATTGTTGACAATCTTGACAGATGAAATCTCTCTCTTGGAGGAGAGTATTTGAAGTCCAGAAGGTATCCCTGAGATATTATCTCTAGCGCCCAGGGATCCTGAACATCTCTTGCCCAAGCCTGGGCGAAGAGAGAAAGTCTGCCCCCCACTAGATCCGATCCCGGATCGGGGGCCCTCAATTCATGCTGTTTTAGGGGCAGCAGCAGGTTTCCTAGTCTGCTTGCCCTTGTTCCAGGACTGGTTAGGTTTCCAGCCTTGTCTGTAGCGAGCAACAGCTCCTTCCTGTTTTGGTGCAGAGGAAGTTGATGCTGCTCCTGCTTTGAAATTACGAAAGGAACGAAAATTAGACTGTCTAGTCTTGGCTTTGGCTTTGTCCTGAGGCAGGGCATGGCCTTTACCTCCTGTAATGTCAGCGATAATCTCTTTCAACCCGGGCCCGAATAAGGTCTGCCCTTTGAAAGGTATATTAAGCAATTTAGACTTAGAAGTAACATCAGCTGACCAGGATTTTAGCCACAGCGCCCTGCGTGCCTGAATGGCGAATCCTGAATTCTTCGCCGTAAGTTTAGTAAGATGTACTACGGCCTCCGAAATGAATGAATTAGCTAGTTTAAGGACTCTAAGCCTGTCCGTAATGTCGTCCAGAGTAGCTGAACCAATGTTCTCTTCCAGAGACTCAATCCAGAATGCCGCTGCAGCCGTGATCGGCGCAATGCATGCAAGGGGTTGCAATATAAAACCTTGTTGAACAAACATTTTCTTAAGGTAACCCTCTAACTTTTTATCCATTGGATCTGAAAAAGCACAGCTATCCTCCACCGGGATAGTGGTACGCTTAGCTAAGGTAGAAACTGCTCCCTCCACCTTAGGGACCGTTTGCCATAAGTCCCTTGTGGTGGCGTCTATTGGAAACATTTTTCTAAATATCGGAGGGGGTGAGAACGGCACACCGGGTCTATCCCACTCCTTAGTAACAATTTCAGTAAGTCTCTTAGGTATAGGAAAAACCTCAGTACTCGTTGGTACCGCAAAATATTTATCCAACCTACACATTTTCTCTGGTATTGCAACTGTGTTACAATCATTCAGAGCCGCTAACACCTCCCCTAGTAATACACGGAGGTTTTCCAGTTTAAATTTAAAATTTGAAATATCTGAATCCAGTCTGTTTGGATCAGAACCGTCACCCACAGAATGAAGTTCTCCGTCCTCATGTTCTGCCACCTGTGACGCAGTGTCTGACATGGCCCTAATATTATCAGCGCACTCTGTTCTCACCCCAGAGTGATCACGCTTACCTCTTAGTTCTGGTAATTTAGCCAAAACCTCAGTCATAACAGTAGCCATATCCTGTAATGTGATTTGTAATGGCCGCCCAGATGTACTCGGCGCTACAATATCACGCACCTCCCTCTGAGCGGGAGATGTAGGTACTGACACGTGAGGCGAGTTAGTCGGCATAACTCTCCCCTCGTTGTTTGGTGAAATTTGTTCAATTTGTACAGATTGACTTTTATTTAAAGTAGCATCAATACAGTTAGTACATAAATTTCTATTGGGCTCCACTTTGGCATTGCAACAAATGACACAGGTATCATCCTCTGAATCAGACATGTTTAACACACTAGCAAATAAACTTGCAACTTGGAAATACAATTCAATTAGAATAATATTAAAATGTACTGTGCCTTTAAGAAGCACAGAAGATCTATGACAGTTGAAAATTAATAAATTGAAACAGTTATAGCCTCAATCCTTGTAAACAACACAACTTTAGCAAAGGTTTAATCCCATTAGCAAAGATAACAAATTCTGAAAGCAGGAAACAAATTACAGAATAAACGTTTTTTATCTCAGTCAAACTATAATTCTCACAGCTCTGCTGAGAGAAATTACCTCCCTCAAAATAAGTTTGAAGACCCCTGAGCTCTGTAGAGATGAACCGGATCATGCAGGGAATACAATGAGTTGCTGACTGAAATATTTGATGCATAGAAAAAGCGCCAAAAAACGGCCCCTCCCCCTCACACACAGCAGTGAGGGAGAACAGAAACTGTCAGAAAAACAGATTAAGCAACTGCCAAGTGGAAAAATAGTGCCCAAACATTTATTCACACAGTACCTCAGCAAATGAAAACGATTTTACATTCCAGCAAAAACGTTAAACATAATCTCTAGTTATTAAACAGCTTTATGTATTTCTTACAGTGTAATTCTAGTGAAGTACCATTCCCCAGAATACTGAAGTGTAAAGTATACATACATGACATTATATCGGTATGGCAGGATTTTCTCATCAATTCCATTGTCAGAAAATAAAAACTGCTACATACCTCTATGCAGATTCATCTGCCCGCTGTCCCCTGATCTGAAGTTTACCTCTCCTCAGATGGCCGAGAAACAGCAATATGATCTTAACTACTCCGGCTAAAATCATAGCAAAACTCTGGTAGATTCTTCTTCAAACTCTGCCAGAGAGGTAATAACACACTCCGGTGCTATTTTAAAATAACAAACTTTTGATTGAAGATATAAAACTAAGTATAATCACCATAGTCCTCTCACACATCCTATCTATTCGTTGGGTGCAAGAGAATGACTGGGAGTGACGTAGAGGGGAGGAGCTATATGCAGCTCTGCTGGGTGAATCCTCTTGCACTTCCTGTTGGGGAGGAGTAATATCCCAGAAGTAATGATGACCCGTGGACTGATCACACTTAACAGAAGAAACTCCTATCTCCTCTCGCGACCTCCTTCTTTGTTGAGACTTGCAAGAGAATGACTGGGTATGACATGTGAGGGGAGGAGCTATATAGCAGCTCTGCTTGGGTGATCCTCTTGCAACTTCCTGTTGGGGAGGAGAATATATCCCATAAGTAATGGATGACCCGTGGACTGAACACACTTAACAAGAGAAATATTAAATATTAAACAGCAATCTGACATTTGTATGGAGGTTCAACTCTAAGTTGAACAGTCTTTCACTTTCCACACTACTGCATGGGGCCAGAGCTGGAAATCTGTTTATTAACTGCCCAGTACTTCAGAGGTTTGTCTGAATGAGGTAAAGTAATCTCTCCTACAATAATACAAATAACAGCAATTTGTATTGGCAGAACAGTAGTAAACAATTTTTAGTTTAGTCTCCTCTCCAGTTTAAAATGAAATGGGAAAATGCAGTTTGAAAAAACGCCACAAGATAGCATATGAGTAGGAAGTGGAGGTATCGGTTTAAGTATCGGTGCATTTGAACGAGTACAAGTACTCATGCAAATACTTGGTATCGGTACCGATACCGATACTAGCATTGGTATCGGTGCATCCCTACTTAATACCCAAATGTCCCATTATCAGTCCTGGGCCAAGTGAAGGGATATTTGGGTATTATTATTCAGGCTGTGATACAATATATGTACCATTTGTTACCCGATGTACCCGTAAGGGAATTGGTGTTATTTTAACAAATATATTTGAAGATACACCGGAGGTGTCGCTGGTTGTGTGCCTAACATAACATTGCCCCAATACGAAAGAGCTTGGTAAAAGCTCAAAACCACAAGAGTAACGAAAAACTGAATTTTGCAATTGGTTCACCTAATAGGATTACACTATTGTCTCCCACTATTTATTCTTTCTGAGGTGTTTTGTTCGAAACATAAGAACTTGAGGAGAAATCTGGGACAGTGTATCCATTTACATATAAATACATATTTTCACTTGATTCACTTTTTATTTTTTATCACGGTATTGTATTAGTAAAGAAAAATAATACAGTTGAACAATTTTTTTATGAATGCCACTGGTTATATTTAACATGAAGGACTAGACTGTTGGTCTACAATAGTTTGGCAATGTACACAGCAGCTAAGTATGTATATCTGTTATTCTGTATGAAAGAGAGAATGGGCCCTTTAAATCGACATTAAACACAAGTTTTTAAAATAAAATTGCAATACCCTTTCATTATTTAATTCTCCCCTTTTCCTCTAAATTAGCCCTGAAAAATGTGGGCTTTCCAATCCCTGGGAAAAAATGGTGCAAACATGTAAAGGAACAGTCTACTCCAGAATATTTGTTTAAAAAGATAATCCCTTTATTACCCATTCCCCAGTTTTTCATAACCAACATAGTTATATTAACACACTTTTAACCTCTGTGATTACCTTGTATCTAAGTCTCTGCAGACTGCCCCCTTATTTCAGTTATTTTCACAGACTTGCATTTTAGCCAGTCAGTGCCCTCTCATAAATAACTCCATGGGAGTGAGCACAATGTTATTTATATGACACACATGAACTAGCACTGGCTAGCTGTGAAAAACTGTCAAACTGAGATAAGAGGCGGGCTTTAAGGGTTTAGAAATTAGCATATCAGCCTACCTAGATTTAGCTTTCAACAAAGGATACCAAAAGAATTAAGCAAATTTGATAAAAGTAAATTGGAAAGTCGTTTAAAATTGCATGCCCTATCTGACTCATGAAAGTTTAATTTAGACTAGACTGTCCCTTTAAGATTCATCACAAAGAGTAAAAATGTTCAACAGTGACTAGCTGATGAAGCAGAAATGCTGTGGTTACATATTTGCACACCATCTGGTTAACTCTCCTGGCTGTCCATGGAGTCAGAAGTTTTTTCTTTTTACATATATGTGATTCAGCCAAATTACGATCTGTCGAGCTCGCTGTGAGAGAAAATATAGGCCTCACTAAAGAAGAAAAATAACTCATGAGTCCTCAGTGTGCAAAGATGTAGTGTTTCTGCTTGATCAAGTAAGCACTAATTATTAAATCCTTTTATTTTTTGTGGCCAATCTGAAATGCTTACTGGCCCTATAAATCTGTTATGTTCCACACTCTAGTGACTTATTTATAACTGTCCCTAATAGGCCTCAGCAGAGGATACCTAGGTAACAACATGGATGTGCCCATTGCATGATGTAGACCTAACATTACACTAATTTAAAGGGAAATTTTTTTTTTATAAGCATAGTATTAAGGTTATTCCATCGCTCCCTCTAGTCATGAGTGCCGCCATGTTGAAATCCAATTGTAATTTATACTGATGTGGGTGCACATGTGCAGTAACTCTCCTTCAGTTATCTCCAGTGTAACCTAACTTCCAAATGGCAGCACCCATAGTTAGAGGGAAGTGCATGAAATGTATTTAGTGTTCCTAAAAAATAAAATAAAAATGAGATTGAGAAATTGCAGTGGACGAGTTAGAAATGTGACTTTTCCTAGCTGTAACATTGAGTGGACTAGTAACGTTTAAACCCGGATAAGTAAAACATAGTGATATATATGCATAATATCAGGCTAACCTTTGCTTTGAATACACAATTCTATTTATTAGAGAGAGGGAGGGAGAATGCAGATATATAATTGATGAGCAAGCAAAAATAAAACACAAAACTCTGCAGAGATGATAACACATGAAAGGCTATATACCTTCTTACATGACTATCTCTTCCTATACTTTATAACAGAGGCTAGAATATCACAGCAATATCACATAACCATTTTCTCTACATAATATGCTTAGTATTTATATTCTGTCATACCAATAAAGTAGATTCCAATGTGAGAGAGACTGCAAACTAGTAGAGATGAGACAACAATGCAGTCACACTCATTTGATCAATTTACTGACCCGAACCTCAACCATCACAGCGTAGTGTAACAAAGAGATGAGTTCCAACCTGCCTTGTATTGGAGAAGCTTTTCAGGGCAATGGCACAGCTGAAACTGGCAAAAGTATTATGAGACTATGGGGCAAGCCCTATGTACATGCAGATCATATGGGGGTAGTGTTTGCTAGAGACTTGCAGGGTCCTTGGGAATGCCACATGGAAAGTGCTCCTACATTCAAGGGCTGTTTGTAATAAAGATTTTGTAAACGGATATAACATTTGTATATTCAGCTGTTTGTACTACAGCCACTGACTTGTTTAATAAACAAATCTTTTGTATAAGCAAATAAAAAAATCCAACCATATCTGCTAACAGACACAAAAGTTACGTAAAAAAAAGGTATGTTAGGCTCAATCTATTAAAGGGATAGAAAGGTAAAAAATGAAATGTGCATGGGTGTATTTAATTTAATAGAAGCATTTTTGCAATATACTTCCCTTAGCAATAATGCTTCTAGTAAAAGTTATTACTGGTTTTCAGTGGCATACGCACATATGCACCAGTATACAAACACTTTGCCTACTCTGAGAGTCGGCAGTAATGTGTATTGCTTCTGAAGACATAAATGTGTATCATACAAGCTGGCTGCGGTGTTTAGTGGTACACAGGCCCTCACAGGATATGTGCGTATGCCGCAGAAAAACAGTAAGAATTTTTTAACAACATTTCTTGCTAATAGAAGTATATTGCAAAGATGCTTCTACTTCAAATTGGAATGCACCTATGCACGTGTCATTTTTCACCTATCCCTATTTTCATAAAAGAATAAACAGAAAAATTTATTTGCAAAACCTGAAACAACGTAAAGCAACAGTTTACCCGAATCTTTCTCCCCAATGATTAATTTTACCTGCTGGAGTGTATTAAAATGTTTACAAATAGCTAATTTGCCTTTATATTAGCAACAGCTGATTTTGTCTGTGGTATCCCTACTTACACTGAAAGTTTCTATACTCGAGTATAGGCTATAGAAAAGCTGTGTAAACATAGGCAGCAGAAGAAACTGATAAGCAATAAAATGTGCATTTTCGTCCCCGAGGGGGACGGGGACGATTAGTTGATTGTAGATTTGTCATCTGTCAATCAACTGAGGACTATGGCGGGCAAACGGCGCTTATCGTTATACGCTCAAGTTTACATTCACTTTAAAAAGAACGAAAATGAACATTGTATTGCTTATCAGTCTCTTCTGCTGGCTATGTTTACACAGCTTTTCTATAGCCTATACTCGAGTATAGAAACTTTCAGTATACGCTCAAGTTTACATTCACTTTCAGTATTGTGCTTTGATATAGAGATAATATAAAGAAGCATGTGTGTATACAGAAAGTGATAAAATAAGGAAATCTTATTTTCCTGCAAGCTCAACACATTTTAATGGCTTGTGATTTCAAAGAACAAAAGCAGCTATTTCATATACAAAAATAAAACCAAAGACGCAATTTATCATGCATTTTATACTCTGCAGCTGGTGTAACAAGTTATTGGAAATTTATAGTACACTGTCCCTTTAATATTAAAGGGACATGAAGGCCAAAAAATTTCTTCCATGATTCAGATAGACCATGTAATTTTAAACAACATTCCAATTTACTTATATTACCTAATTTGCTTTATTCTTTATGTATCCTTTGTTGAAGAAATAGCAATGAAATGGTTAGCCAATCACGAGGTATCTATGTGCAATTGTGCAGCCATCAATCAGCAGCTACTGAGCCTATTTAGATATGCTTTCATACAAATATCAAGAGAATGAAGCAAATTAAATAGAAGTAAATTGGAAAGTTGTTTAAAATTGCGTGCTCTTTCTTAATCATGAGAGACAAAATGTGGGTTTCATGTCCCTTTAAATGCTGTCACTAAATTGGAAAGAGACAATATTATAGGTGACAAACTACATAAATACAATAAGTCCACTGTCAATTTATTTCAAAGGAGTAGATCAGCAAAACTTCCTTTGTGAGGCAGGAGAAAGGAAATGCAGCAAGAGGCTTTCTTCTTAGAGATGTGGGTTTAATCACACAAGTAATGATTGCATTGTTTAAAAGCTGCTTCTAAATCTAATGAGGAGGCTCCACTGCCTGTAAGCCAAGCATTGTCCTATTATTTAGCAAAAATCCCACACAGACCACTAACTCTTCTACTTCCCTTTGTCTTGACGGAAAATAAAAACATGTAAATATATGTATATGAGCAAGTAATGGCTGCAAAATAATGCTGTATTTAATAGCATATACATTTATTCTGACAGCACATCACATTTACTTGTTTTGTTGTCTCGCTCAGTATGTTTATCACGTGTCTTTTGTTGTGGCCAATTAGCAACAGCTATGAATAAGCACCTGCACTAATCAAGTACTCCCTGTTATTTTCCCACTTTAAATAAAAAAACAAACCGCTCAAGCTGCCTGACAAACACCAAAATGAAGATCATCCTATGAGAGAAAGTAGTACAATAGTGTAAGGATGTGCTCCGTACCCGGTCTTATAGCACACATGACCATGCACTGTTTGCCAAACCCAGTGACCAAGTCACCAGCACCTACTGCCCACGCAAGAACAGGTGCTGAATGGTAGACACTTACTATAAAACGTTTCTTTGATTATAAAACTAAAGTCCCTCTTTACTTTCTAATATACTTGTAACCCATGAAGCTGCTTTTCAATGAAACGTGCTTAAAGGGACATTAAATAAATGCTAGATAGAATGATTCATTAAAGAAAAGATTAGTCTGAGAATAACATGCAGATTTATTTTTTAAAGGTTTATTTTAAATATTGACAAAATAAAGGGACACTAAACCCAATTTTTTTCTTTCATGATTCAGACAGAGCATGCAATTTTAAGCAACTTTCTAATTTACTCCTATTATCAATTTTTTTTCATTCTCTTGATATCTTTATTTGAAAAATCAGGAATGAAAGCGTTGGAGCCGGCCCATTTTAGGTTCAGCACCTGGGTTGCGCTTGGTGATTGGATAGCTAAATGTAGCCACCAATCAGCAAGCACTATCCAGGGTGCTTAACCAAAACTGGTCCGGCTCCAGAGCATTTATTCCTGCTTTTCAAATAAAGATACAAAGAGAACGAAGAAAATTTGATAAGAGTAAATTAGAAAGTTGCTTAAAATTGCATGCTCTATCTGAATCATGCAAGAAAAAAAAATGTGGGTTTAGTGTCCATTTAAGTGCAAAGTTTTATTGTCTATAAAGCAATGGGAGCTGCCACATTGTAACTTAGGTTACCTTCGCTTCTGTGGCCACAATTAGGGACAGTTATAAATAGGTCACTAGAGAGTGTGGAATATAACCGTGTTCTGCACTTTCATTTCTTACAGGAACTGAAAAACTAAATTTCAGAAAGGAATTACAGGAAAAGGAAACAAAGTAAACAATGAAAGTATGCAGCAGTTTTTTTATATATTTACAGTTAATTTTATATTACAATATGAATGTATTTAATGTCCATTTAAAGTCTGTTTAAACTGAATTTATGTTTGTGTAATGTCCCCTACTTACAAACTTTCAAAGATACAAACAAGCGTTCGCATGTCAAATCACAGAAGTTAGTTCCGTTTTTGTTCACTCCATGCAAGCCCCTGTAAGCTGTTTTACTATACAAGGTAAGATTAAAAAGGTTTTCCTTACAGTATTGTTTGTTTATGTACTACTGTACTGTAATTTGTGTGAAAAGTATTATAAAGCGAGGTTTATAATACTTTTCACACAAATTACAATACAGTTGGACTTACAAACAAATTGGACTTCCAAACGTGCTTCCGGAACTCGTTCGTAAGTAGGGGACTTACTGTACCGAGGTATAGCATAAGAAACCCGAACGGAAGTGTCGTCATACGAGTGATACTGTTTATCCAACCATGTCCCTTGAACATTATATCATAAAATCATTTTAAGCAAATAATGGAGTACAAGGGTAAAGTAAGCATTAAAACAATGAGCCCCTATTTACAAAACGGTAATATATATATATATATATATATATATATATATATATATATAATGTTTTAAAAAGGTTTTTTTATTGAACATTCTAGTGTAAAAATTAAGTTAGAGCAGGGTTTTTTTTTTTAAAAAAAATTCCAAGACCCAGTGACGTGATACCTTCACTGCCCTATTTGTATGCTTGGTCTGAAAATTTCTGAAATTGTTGTAAACTAACTTGAAATTGTTGTAAAAGACAACACACACTCTCATACATACAACACACACCACTCACTAGTAGACATGGCATTGTGACCTAGTAATGGGTCCTGACCAGTGGTTTGAAGAACCCTGAGTTAGATCATATCCTTTTTACAGCGTTTTAGACTGTTTGCTGATATTAAACACTTATAAAAAAGCTCCACATACGTAGGAAGGCTTAAAGCTACCAAGTGGGTCTTAACCTATGTGTTTAGCATCTATCAAGATACGATTTGTCATTCAGAAACCACATGCTCTAATTATACCATTCTACCTTTGCATCAGAATGTCCCTTTTTATACATTGGTGTGTGTTGTGGCCAACTTTGCAAAATTCACACTGTAAATGTATCACTTGTACCTACATTGTTTTCTCCAGTCTATAGCTGTTGTAACGTTCAGTTATATATGACTTATCGGTTGCTAACAGTACAGGTGATCATCTTTTAACCCTTCCTGCTGACTCAACTGAATTTTTCTGCTCCTCTCCATGTCTCTTTGGGATAGGGCATATTCATATATATTCTGTTTTATTGGGGTCATTCCAAGTCTAATATACAAATGCAGGTTGCCTCACCATTTTTTTAAAAAAAAATTTTGTTAATTGGGTAGTGCTTTCTATCACTCTTCTTGAGCAAAATCCTTTGTGAACAACATTTTTTGCATTGCCCAATTTCTTTTCTAGTAGTTCCACATGGTGTCTTTGGGAAGCTCATTATCAGTTCTTTTTTTTCAAAGGGACAGCAAAGTCAAGTTAAACTTTCATGATTCAGACAGAGTAGGTGATTTTAAACAACTTTCCAATTAACTTCTGTTTCTCAAATTAGCTTTGTTCTCTTGGTATCTTTTGTAGCGTACCTAGGCAGGCTCAGGAAAAGCAATGCACTACTAGGAGCTAGCTGCAGTTTGGTGGCTGCTCATACATACCTCCTGTCTTTGACTCACTTAAAGGGACACTGAACCCATTTTTTTTATTTTGTGATTAAGATAGAGCATGCAATTTTAAGCAACTTTCTAATTTATTGCTATTATCAAATTTTCTTCATTCTCTTTGTATCTATATTTGAAAAGCAAGAATGTAAGTTTAGATGCCGGCCCATTTGAACCAAAAATTGGCTGGTTCCTTAGCTTAGATGCCTTCTTTTTCAAATAAAGATAGCAAGAGAACGAAGAAAAATTGATAATAGGAGTAAATTAGAAAGTTGCTTAAAATTGCATGTTCTATCTGAATTTGGGTTCAGTGTTCCTTTAAAGGGACTGTCTACAGCAGCATTTTTATTGTTTAAAAAGATAGATAATCCCTTTATTACCCATTACCCAGTTATGCATACCCAACACTTATATTAATATACTTTTTACCTCTGTGATTACCATGTATTTAAGCTTCTGCAGACTGTCCCTTATTTCAGTTCTTTTGACAGACTTGCTTTTTAGCCAATCAGTGCTGACTCCTAGGTAACACCATGGGTGTAAACTAACGCCCTCTAGTTGTGAAAAAATATCAAAATGCATTTAGATAAGAGGCGGCCTTCAAGGGCTAAGAAATTAGCATATGAGCCTACCTAGGATTAGCTTTCAACAAAGAATACCAAGAGAACAAAGCAAAATTGATGATAAAAGTAAATTGGAACGTTGTTTAAAATGACATGCCCTAGCTGAATCATGAAAGTTTATTTTTGACTAGACTGTCCCTTTAATGTGTTCAGATAGCTCCCATTGCTGCTCCTTCAACAAAGGATACCAAAAGAACAAAGCAAATCTGATAATAGAATTGGAAAGTTTAACTTTTGTTTCTCTATTCGAATCATAAAAGAAAAATTGTGTTTCATGTCCCTTTAAAGAAATCAAGGGTAATCAGTGGTGATTTTGGGACCAATTATCTAGGGGAATAACTTTTTTAAAGGGTAAGTGCTCCATGGGCAACTTTCAATGGGGACATAAAGCACAATTGTTTTACTTTATAAAGTATACTGTCCCTTTAAAATATATTTTTTTTTTAAATACTTAAGATTTCTATACAAAATTAAGAATGTACAACTAAATAAATGCTGTAAAAAAAACGTTTTAACCCTGGGTTCATTAACTTTAATAGGCGCTATTTGTAAATCCATTTGAACACAACGTGCTACATTATTAAACTGATATTTATTTGTACGTTATGACTTCATACAGCATATTGTACAGTTTGTTAAGTTGACCCTTTATGCACAAATATTGGTTTGACCATTTTTTTACCAAATTGTTGTAACAGCTGTTTATTTTACTTTTTTACACGGATCGAGCTTTAAAGGAACCCAGCATTTTTCTTTATAATTGTATTCTCTATCTGAATTATGAAACAACTTTCTAATTTACTTCTATTCATTGCGACCTTTTTTTAAATTGTATTCTCTATCTGACTCATGAAAGAAACATTTTCGGGTTCATGTCCCTTTAATTCTGCTAGTAATGACTGCGTCTCTGGTTCTGTTTTCGTGGCTTTGTCTTTGCAGGACTCTTAGCCTATTATTATTATTGCTGGCAGCACAGGCGATTGGTTTGGAGTAATGAGTTTGCAATAAATGAAAGAAATTAGTTACATCAGAAAATTTGCAGAATAATACTGTGATGAAACCTATTATTCAGATAGAGAATACAATTTTTAAAAAGTCTTGAATTTACTTCTATTATCAAATTTACTTTGGTCTCGTGTTATTCTTTGTTGAAGAGATACCTAGGTATTTAGCGTGCACATACCTGAAGAACTACAGGACAGGAAATAGTGCTGCCATCCAGTGCTCTTGCTAATGTATAACATTGTTTCAAAACTGCAGACACATGCACAATCCTGAGCTTGGCGCCCTGCTTTTCAACAAAGGAGAACAAGAAAACAAAGCAAATTTGATAGTAGAAGTAAATTTGAAAGTTGTTTAAAACTGTATGTTCTATCTGAATCATGAAACAAATATTTTGTTTTTTATGTCCCTTTAAGGAAAAGCGGGGCAGGAGAGATAATGGCAATATAGACAATTCAATAAAAGGTGATGATTAAAAAAGATGAGCAGTGGGATTAGATGGAAAACAAGTGATGAAGAGGGAAGAGATGGAATGAGGAAGGGGTGTGTAGAACAAAGGACATAAGATAGATACAGGCAGTCTGGAACAATCCTGAGTATGACAAAGGGATGGATGAGAGAAAGCAAGATGAGGAGGGGAAGAGGATTCTGGGGAAGAAAAGGTAGATAAGGAGAAAGTAAACGTTTGGTACAATATTGATTTACTGCTAATAGCGCATGTAAAAATGTTATGTATAGAACACTAACTATTAAGTGCAGTTTGCTCATACTTCTGGCACTAATGCCATACAATGATATAATTCCTTGACTGCCAGAAACAAATAGAGCACATAATTAAATACCTTGATTGCCAGACACACATACAGGATTAAATCACTGCAGAATTACGCAATCGCAGGAGTGGAAAAAATCTTTTTGTTTTTTACACTTACCTGTGATGCGGAGCGGTGTCACAGAGTGTTGATGTTGTTGCCTGTATCACACTATGAACTGAGAGCAGCATGATAGGAATTGTAGTTCCCATACATGAAAGGGAACTACAATTCCCTTTGTGTCGTGTAATTGAAAACATGACCGTCAGCCAAACGCTCCTGCCATAACTGCGCTTTTGTAGTGCAGCATGATGGGAAAAGTAGTAGCCTTGTATACATGTGAACTATCATTCCCATCAGGCTACGCACAATTCAAAGCACATTGTGGCAGTTGCCGCCTTTTTTCATGCCAAGCTCAAAAACCTTGACGCAAGGATCAATTTTTGAGGCTCCATGGTGCAAACTTCTCAAGCCCTGCTCTACACGGACAAAGCTCATGTTGAACAATTGTTAGGGATAAATAGCATTTTAATGACCAGTAATATCTATTACAGAAATGTAAAATCATGTAATCACTGTTAAGGAGTATAGTTTACAGTTATCTTGAGAACAAAATGATGCTGTTCTAGTCACTTTCAATGCTAATTCCTGAAAAGTGGCTCAATGATAAAAGTGGCAATATTATCAGGCAAAAAGAACTTAAAACAGTGATGGCGAACCTTGGCATTCCAGATGTTTCAGACCTACATTTCCCATGATTCTTAGGCACTCTGCAGTCCAATCGAGCATCATGGGAAATGTAGTTCTAAAACATCTGGAGTGCCAAGGTTTGCCATAATTGGCTTAAAGTATGCATCATGCTTATAACCTACTGTGAATATAAATATTACATTTTTTTCATCAGGATGAATTCTTATCTAAGGGTGGTTAGGGAGGACCAGGCTTTTATGTGTTACTTCTTAACCAGACTTTTATGTGTTACTTCTTACTGTTTACATTATCATCTTTATTTGTAAGGAGCCAACAGAAGTATACAGGTGGTACAAAACATTAAAGAAGGAAAAATGGGGAATAAATGTTACATGGTCCAGATCTATATTTATCTTTCTCTCCAAGGGCCCGATGATCTAAAGTTCAGCACTCTGGCGAGTTTACCAGTACTGCAAGGTCCCTCAAACAATTTTAAAAAGGCAAATATTAGCTTAAGAGCTGTCTTTATCTGGCCAGGAAGTCAGTGTGTGTAGTAGAGACACATACATTATAATATAATGCTAAAAAAACAAACACACAGAGGTTTTTGTGTGATTCCTCTTAATACCGGCAAGTTTTGGTAGTCAGGCCGCCGTTACGGAGAAAAATCACACACATTTCTTTTAAGCTTTATATTGTAATACACATGTCTCTCCTACACTTCCATAATGCTGCACAGGTAGATAAACCTCACAGTGCTGACAGGAGAGAGAACGAAAAAAGGGAGAAGAGGAGAGAGGGGGAGAGAGGGGGGGAGGAGAAGAGAGTGAAAGGGAAAGAGAGAGAGA
>NC_069500.1:1358346090-1358436090 GCF_027579735.1 Bombina bombina
TTAAAATGATTCACGATACACGAATAAAAGCGTGTAATTTTTGTTTTTGCTATAACTGTCTTCTAACTTTAAAACTACTACATAGTAGTTTCAGATACTTACATTGGATGTGTCTGAACAGACACCTATACATAGTTAAAGGGGCAGTCTGATAAAAATATTACATGCCCTCACTAGCTAAAAGGGTGCGACTTCCACAAAGAGAAAGTCATGCTTGAGAGCTGCAAGCCTTTCTTCAGTGGCTCACCAGCTGGCAATACTTCTGGCTTTTAACATGACTGTGTTTAACCCCATGCGGAGCTTGTGGAATTAATGTAAAAGTGACATGCTGTATCACATGACAGATTCTCCTTTTACATTAGAATGTCTACTGCTGTATGTACATGCACAGGCCTTTAAGCATTGCTTTCTCTTGCACACTTGACAGATTTAGAGTAGAGAAAAAAAACTATTAGATTCAAGCTTGCAAACTAAAAAACTAATCCAATTTACTTCAATTATCAAGTTTACTTTGTACTTTTGTATCCTTAGTTAAAGAGCATACACATCCGGAGTAATATATGGCAGCAGTTTCGTAACAATGCTTTGAACAATGTTATACATCATACTAGAGCTGCAACAACTAATCGATATAATCGATTATGAAAATAGTTGTCAACGAATTTCATAATCGATTAGTTGGTTTGCAATTGGTTGGTCTGTGCACAACACCAGCTGCTTCACGCCAATGAGCTCCTGCACATAGTATTGTGTTTTATGGTTCTGTCCTTAGCCTAAAGGACGTCTACAGACGTTTACTTGTCACTTTTTCTGGACAGTATAAGTTTCTTTTTAAGATTACAACTACTCCTGGCTTATGCGTTACCCAGAAATAATAGGAGTCATCATTTGGTTTGTTTATATTAAATCAGGTGATTTGGGACTATGCTTTGCACGATATAGTGCCCAATTTATTTACACCTAGCCCTAGATTGATGGGAGTTATTATTTTAAAGGGATACTGAGCCCAAATTTTTTTTTTCGAGATTCAGATAGAGCATGCAATTTTAAGCAACTTTCTAATTTACTCCTATTATCAATCTTTCTTTGTTCTCTTGCTATCTTTATTTGAAAAAGAAAGTCCAGAACCCTGGACCACACTTGTTTATTGGGGGATGAATTTATTCACCAATCAGCAAGAACAACCCAGGTTGTTCACCAAAAATGGGCCGGCATCTAGACTTACATTCTTGCTTTTCAAATAAAGATACCAAGAGAATGAAGAAAATTTGCAAATAGGAGTAAATTAGAAAGTTGCTTAAAATTGCATGCTCTATCTGAATAACAAAAGAAAAAACTTGGGTTCGGTGTCCCTTTAATTGATGTTCACTATTATCTGTTTGCACAATTATTAGAGAATTGCTGGCTATTGCTGATTATAATTATGCACTGTATAGATAAATGCATAAGGCTTAGTCCTGTTATTGATATATAGACCTTAGCACTTTTGATTTTTTTTTATATTTTTAATTAATTGTAATATTACCAAATTCAACCTCTAAGTATATATATATATATATATATATATATATTATTTTAAGAGCAGACTAGATAATTTTTTTCCCTAACCCTATAGCTGGTTATTCACCATTGCATATAGATATTCAAAATATTTTTGTTAGAATGAAGTCCAGGCTTACTTTATTAAGATATCCCACCTTGGTAAAATTGGCAAAACCCTACTTATGCATCTCAGGCACCTCAACACCATCTTAGCTCCTCTTGTCTGCTGCAGGCAAAATAGTTTGGATTTTATTTTAAATATAGGGAAAATATTTTTTAATCCGATTAGTTGATTAATCGAAAAACTAATCGGCAGATTTATCGATTATGAAAATAATAGTTAGTTGCAGCCCTACATCATACAAATATTGTCAATTACAAACCAAAAGTAATCAACTGCCATATAATGAAGCAGATACTTGCACACTCCTGAGCATACTTACCTGTTTTTCAACACAGGATGCTAAGAGGACAAAGTAAATGTAATAACTGTAGTCTTTTTTTAAAATTGTATTATGCTGTATGTGAAGAGGAACCTTGTTCTTTATAAATGATGACTGGGTGTTAAGTGACAAATTGTAACACTGTAGAATCTACTGCTGCCGATCATATTTGTTTTATTTAAAGGATATTTATCATTGAGTCATATTACAAATAAAAAATAGGGGGTGTGGGGATGGAATAAAATCATACTGGATGAAAGTGCCATAAAACATTTTGAGTTATGTGTATATTTTAAGAGTCAACTGAGGTAAAACAGTGTGTAAAAAAAAAAAAAAAAAAAAAGCTTATAAGTATTTTAATAAAATTTTCAAAAATATGCAAAATTACTTACACTTTAGTGTTGCCAAGTGTAGCCTGCTCCACCCCCCTTATCGGTGTCCTACTCCAAGTCTTGTGGGATCATATAACAAAGTGTGCATGTGAGGATAATTACTTATGCAAGCAACGGGGGTTGAGGAGGGACAGCAGGTTCTGCCATTGTTTGTTG
Source organism: Bombina bombina (assembly GCF_027579735.1). Lineage (NCBI taxonomy): Eukaryota > Metazoa > Chordata > Amphibia > Anura > Bombinatoridae > Bombina > Bombina bombina. The sequence continues at coordinate 1,358,348,624 of NC_069500.1, forward strand.
CCATGGGGATGTCACATGCTTTGTCAAAGCATCAGCATTATACTGTGCCCTGCTTTAGTCAGGTGCCATGTGACTGCCCCTACCGTGCACGAGTGCATTATGCAGAAGCTATGGCCTGGATAGCACCTTCCATATATTAAAATGCCCAGGTGGGAGTTTGCTGCAAAAAAATACTATGCCTGAATTATAGGGGTTAAACCATTTTGCAGGTAAGCTTTGGCTGCATTATATACTTAGAAACTTGTGTTAGTTCATATTGTTTTTTGTCGCTTTCAGGCATTCTTCAGCACAAAAACAGTCACTGTACATCAGAGGCTAAATTTATATGTCCGAGCCAACTACAATTCTACAAAGGTTTATATTCTGAATTGCAATAAAGACTGTCACACATAAAGGGCCATTAGAATTGAAAATTTACAAGTTCTAATCCATAAGAGCATACAAATTTTATGACTATTGACCCTGCACTACTGTGGGTTTAACCGATCAGGAATCATGGTGCACTGCTGTTACTGAGCGGAACTGGATGCTGATCGCACAACTCAGATGTGCAACTAGCGCAGCTGATTGGATCAGCAGAGTTTTCCGCTCAAGACCAGCAGTACACCACAAGTCCTGAGCGGTATTTCTACTGTGTGTTTAACCCCATTGCAGAGGTTGAACATATAGTGCTGCAGGGTCGATATACTATCCATTTGCGTTTCTTGGCATGGTGTCACTAATGTCATCTCAAAGATAAAAAAAAAAAAAAAAACTAAGCACATTTACCATATAAAGAGTATGCATATTATTAAACAAAAAGGATAAAGATGTCCTAACATATGTGACAATGATTTCCATTTAGTTTTCAAAAAGCTATGAGTTTTATTCATTTTGATTTAGTATGAGGTCATAAAGTCAAAAGGAATCTTCCTATGTTATAAATACTTTGTAAGAAAATGGTGGAGCTATTTGTACATGTGATGTAGGGTGTAAAGGTTCCATAGTATACACATTATGGTTGGGTAGATCCAATTCCCACACCATGCACAAGTTTTCTCCCTAAATTACACTAGTCATGCAAATAGCAGCTCTACACACACAAAACAACTCAGTTACACAAACGGACTAACAGGCCAACACCATACAAAGGATTCAATCTCACAAAGAAGGTTTTCAGGAAAAAATTTCACTCTTATACCACTCAAAGGCTACAGCCCCATACTCAAGAATTGATAATGGATCCCCATTTTACACAAAATAAATTAAATATGTAAGTGGACAGCACATTACCTACATATTGGTATTTCTGGAGCTCATATTGTACAACAGGTTCTGGAAGCCTGATAACTCATTATGTATAGCTTGTGATTTGGTAGTGTTCGTGGTTCCCTGCTATGTACACAAGACCAGTAGGTGCCCCAGTCCTATACTGTACAACACGGTATTTTTGGGTCTCCTCTAGTCCTTTGCTATACTAAAAAGGATCAAATGGTGCCACACAGTTACTGTAAATCATAGGACCAGAACCATCTAGTCTAGAATGGGGGGCGGGAGGAAAGTGGACCAGTAGATGCCAACTAAACGTACAAAACTTAGTTTGCTTGTATAACTAACTAATTTTGTCCAACATTTCATCCACTAACTAAATTAAAATGCGTTCATTAGTTCCCCCTATCAGAAACTAAATGTACTAATGAACACATTTTGTAATTTTTGGAAAAACAAATAAAATCACACAGTTTTGCATATCTGGTGCCAACCATTCCAATACAAAAACACAAGAGCAGCACAGGACATCTTGTTCAATGCTTAAAGGGACATAAAAAGGTTTCCTTCATGATTCGGACAGAGTTTGCAATTTTAAACTTTCCAATTTAATCCTATTATCCTTTGTTAACCCCTTAACGAACAAGGACGTGCCAGACACGTCCTACAAAAAACGGTTGTTAACTGTTAACGACCAAGGACGTGCCTGGCACGTCCTCAGGGGTTTCAAGCACTGGAAGCGATCATGATTGCTTCCCGCCGCATTTAGGGTATTGCAGTGATACTCTCTGCATTGGTCAACGATGGTGCCGATCATTGGTGGCGTGGGAGGGATAGCAGGGAGGCTGCCCATTGCTGGAAGAGTTCCTGAACTTCCTGTTAGCGGGGATGATGGGTTCGGGAGCGCGTGTGACAATTGTGAGGTGGGGGAGGGAAGAGAGCTGTTTGAGAGGGGTCAGAGAGGAATGTGTCAGGTGGGAGGCTGATCTCTACACTAAAGCTAAAATTAACCCTACAAGCTGCCTAATTAACTCCTTCACTGCTGGGCATAATACAAGTGTGGTGTGCAGCGACATTTAGTGGCCTTCTAATTACCAACAAGCAATGCTAAAGCTATATATGTCTGCTGTTTCTGAACAAAAGGGATCCCAGAGAAGCATATACAACCATTTGTGGCATAATTGCACAAGCTGTTTGTAAATAATTTCAATGAAAAACCTAAAGTTTGTGAAAAAGTTTTTTTTTATTTATTTATTTTTTATTTGATCGCATTTGGCGGTGAAATGGTGGCATGAAATAAAACAAAATGGGCCTAGATCAATACTTTGAGTTGTCTACTGAAAAAGATGTATACATGTGAAGGGTTATTCAGGGATTCATGACAAATATCAGTGTTACAATGTAACTAGCGCTAATTTTGGGGGGAAAAAATGGTTTGGAAATAAATTGCTACTTGTAAACTTACTGCCCTATAACTTGCAAAAAAAGGCAAAGAACATGTAAACATTGGGAATTTCTAAACTCAGGACAAAATTTAGAAAATATTTAGCATGGGTGTTTTTTGGTGGTTGTAGATGTGTAACAGTTTGTGTGAGTCAAAATTAGAAAAAGTGTATTTTTTTCAATTTTTTAATCATATTTTATATATTTTTTATAGTAAATTATAAGATATGAAAATAATGGTATCTTTAGAAAGTCCATTTAATGGCGAGAAAAACGGTATATAATATGTGTGGGTACAGTAAATGAGTAAGAGGAAAACTACAGCTAAACACAAACACTGCAGAAATGTAAAAATAGCCTTGGTCCCAAACGGTCAGAAAAATTGCCTGGGATCACTAAAGGGTTAAAGGGTAGCAGATTCAGGAGAAATTTGAGGAAGCATTTTTTTACAGAAAGGGTGGTGGATTCATGGTATAAACTTCCATTTGAGGTGGTAAACACAAAGACTGTAAAGGAATTAAAAAATGCCTGGGACATGCATAAGGCTATTCTAAGGTAAAAGTAACATGTAATATGGGTAGACTTGATGGTCCTTTTTGGTTCTTATCTACCGTCAAATTCTATGTTTCTATAGAAAGGTCAAAAATGAAATGTGTATTTCAATTTGAAATAGAAGCATTTTTTGCAATATACGTCCATTAGCAAAAATGCTTCTGGTAAACGTTATTACTGTTTTTCAGCAGCATAAACATTTCCTGTGAGGGACTGTGCACCAGTATTCAAATACCATGCTGTTGCTACAAATTAACTCTGTCCTGATGGGACCGATTTGTCTAAATCTGAACAAAGTTTTGATGTAAAAATAATTAAATCACGCAGGACAATGCATGCGATCAATGATGGGATCAGGTCAGGGTAGGGTGACCATATTACCACTTTAACCCTTTGAGTGCTAAGCACTTTCCCACCTGGGTGCTAAGATTTTTTTTAAGTTTTTTTTTTTTTTTTATCTTTTAAACAAAAATGTTTTACCTTTTTTTTTCAGACCCCCAAGACGATTCCCTTTCCAATGGTGGGTCTTGGGGGTCTGTAGCTGCTTAGATGCCTGAGATACAGGCTTCTAAGCAGCATGCCTCCTATACATAACATTGTTAAGTATAAAGTTGCGCGGTGATGTCATCACACAAAACGGGAAGCCCCGGCGATAGGAGCGGGTGGGAGCCCCCAGATCTCCCTCAAGGTGGGAGAGTGCTAGTGATGGCTCTGAGCCGTCAGCACCAGAGTGGGAAACTCTGTGACGGTTCAAAGCCGTCATTAGCACTCAAAGGGTTAAAAAGGTACACATATGAAAAAATACATGTGCCAGGGCTGTTTAAATAAATGTTTTGTATAAGAACCCTGACATATGTATTTTTCATACGTGTCCCTTTTAAAAGCGGCAATATGGTCCCCCTAGGTCAGGGGGAACACCTATAAAGCTAGGCACGCCCTCCAGTCCGCAATCCCATTCAGGAAGTGCGTTTGGCTTCAGTACAGCCAAACTGCTAGGACGTTCCATGCTGTCCTAACGGTGCTAAAGGCCGGCGCAGTCAAGACGCCATGGAACGTCCTAACCACGAGAAGGGGTTAAAGGGCCATAATAGTAAAAAAATGACATGCACTAATTTGTTAGCACATGTAAATTTCAGGCTATCAACCCTACATTACTGTGTGTTTAACACCTGCAAAGGGGATATAACACACAGTAGAAATGTCGCTCGGAACCTGTGAAGCACTGCTGGCCCTGAGCGGAAACCTTCACAAACATAATGCACACTACTTACTACCAGTTCTCTGAGCAGACTTGGCGTTTAAATACAGACCCTCACAGCATATGTGCGTATGCTACTGAAAAGCAGTAAACTTTTACTAGAAGCACTGTTGCTAATGGAACTATATTGCAATAATGCCAATTTACAGTAAATGCACTCATCCATTTCAATTTTGATCTTTCTATTCTTTTAAAGGGCCATAATAGTCGCAAACTTACAAGCTCTAATCCGTTAGAGCATGTGATTTTGTGACAATAGACCCTGCTCTACCGTGTGTTTAACCGCCACAAATGGGGTTAAACACAAAGTAGAAGTGCTGCTTAGGACCCGCAGTGCAATGCAGGTCCTGAGCAGAACCTGCTGCTGATCCAACCAGTAGCGCTAGTAGCAGGAGTCGGATGTGCAGCTAGTGCTACAGATTGGATCAGTAGACGGTTCCGATCAGCACTTCTGTGTTTAACCCTTTTGCACACATTAAGCACACAGCAGAGCAGGATCAATAGTAGTAAAATTAGATTAGCGTATGTCATTTTTCTACTATTGGGGCCCTTTAATGGAGCAGCTAAGCACTACTAGGAGGTAGCTGATAACATTGGGTGAGCCAGTGACAAGAGCATAATTGTGCAGCTATAAAAAAAAAATGCAGTGTCAGTAGCAATTATTTGATAGGAGCGAACTCCAATACAAATAATTAAAATATGGTGTAATGATTGCATGTAGTCCTACTGTTATTTTCATAAACTCTGGAAAAATATAACCTGAGTGCATAATTATTATTTGCTATAGTGATCTATAAAGGGAAGGGTAAAATGGATTTTCTCAGTATCTTTAAGTGCACTGGCTTCCCCTTAACTTACCACACTCCACCCATTTTTTTTATTGATTTTCCCAATATAAATACAATTATATTAAAGAGATACTAAACCCACATTTTCTCTTTCATAATTCAGATAGAGCATACAATTTTAAGCAACTTTCCAATTTACTCGTATTAATTTTTCTTCATTCTCTTGGTATCTTTATTTGAACAGCAGGAATGTAAGCTTAGGTGCCGGCCCATTTTTGGTTCAGACCTTTGTAGCTCTTGAAGATTGGTGGCTAAATGTAGCCACCATTTAGCAAGCGCTACCCAGGGTTCTGAAACAAAAATGGTTCCGCCTCCTAAGCTTACATTTCTGCTTTTTCAAATAAAGATACCAAGAGAACAAAGAAAAATTGATAATAGGAGTAAATTAGAAAGTTGCTTAAAATCGTATGTTCTATCTGAATTGTGAAAGAAAATATTTGGGTTTAGAATCCCTTTACTATCGGTTGTATTGACTGATGCTGCTAACAAAAGGCTACAGCAGGTAAGCAAATTGAAAAATGTTCCTAACGGGGTCACATTTCACATCCACTTCTTTAGTGTAGTTTCTACTGGGAAAATTGATCACAAATGGGCGGAGGGTGGCAATAAGCCAGTGAGGCTTATAGATACTGAGAAAATCATTTACCCTTCCCTTTATATCTTACTATATCAAATAATTGACTATTAGTAATCAACTCATGTCCAGTATATGAAGTGTTTTTAATTCACTTTTTGCTGATATAACTCCTCTGCTGTCTAAATATCCTGTTAAACTGACTAGTTTAATTTTTTTTAACTACTTGGTAAAGAGTAGCTTTGTCACATAATTAGACCTGCTTATTTTCATACTTGTTCTGTATAATACTAATCACAGTAGTGCACTGATGCTCCCAAGTCTACCTAGGTATGCTTGTCAACGAATAACAAGAGAACAATTCACATTACATCAGAGAAGTGAGTAGAAAGATGTTTAAAATTGCATGCTCTATCTAAATCATGAAGGTTTCATTTGGACTTTACTGTCCCTTTCAAACAGGACTGGCAGGTGCAATCTACTCCTTTGTCAAACTGAACAGGATCATATTTGTACTACCCAATCCTATATTACAGGGGTACATTTATTTGAAACTGATGAACCAGAAAAAGATATGTAGAATAATCCAATTACAAATGATTGGGAACTAGAACTAAAATTATAGTAGCTGTGTATCCCTGGACTTGCCAAACCCTGTTATATTGAAGAAAGTACTAATAGGTATTTTCCTATTCTACATTGAACACAGCATCTGTTGGTGCCTGCAAATCTAATATCAGGAGTTTAACAATTGCTGTATAACAAATGGCCAGTGTGACTTAGGGGGAACTATTTTGCAGAAAAAAGGGTTAAGGGGTAGTTTCCTAACTCACATTTGTACAACAGAAGCAGAGACGACCTCAAGGCTATATGATACAGCATAGTGTAGTGAGATGGTACATTAGTATACGTTTAGGGTGGGGCAGTGCTAGATTTATCAGCAAACTGTATAAAACATTCAGATTACACAGGGAGGCTCGGACCCGTACTGTAAAGCAGTGGGGTCTGAAAATAAACCCCTAATCCTAATTTAGGTAGATCTGGAATAAAACCTTATTTTAATGTTCCACACTTGCTCAGGCCACAATTTCCTAGGAAAATTGCTCAGGAGACAAAATTCGGAAGAGTAACAACATTTGAACCTTTTGGCCTAAAAATAATTAGGGAGGGGGATTTGAGGATAAAAGTGCAGGTCTTCTATCTTTTTTTGATGAATGATGGTAATGAAATTAATACACGGATGTAACTTGTCCCAACTGATAGCAACAGAATGTAATACGGCAAAAGGATATGTACATAATGGGGTCTGACTCTAAATGCCGATCTCGTATAACTGCCAACGAGGTAAAACGCTAAAATATTGTTACCATGTCCGCATTCCGTGGCTTGTGCAATTCTCACGGGTAGAAGTTTACGACTGAGTAAATTTAGATCGCTAAAATAAAGTTTCGCCCAGATCAGTGAGTAAGGGAAACTCCTAGACCCACAGTAAGTGGAGCTGGCGGTATGAGGCCTAACTAGATTTCCCTGGACAGCCTCCTACGTGCCTAAATCAGCTGTGGGTCGCCCTGTCTATGCTTGGGCCTGCAGTGTGTCGCCACTAACTGGCAACTTCCTCCCTGCCAAGGCCGTATAAACGCCGCCATTGCCAGCAGCCTCTGCCTGTGTGGTCTCTCCTTCTGTCCCTGTGGGGCTCACTCAAACTCACCTTTATTTGAGGGGATGGTGGTGTGTGCATTATTACTAATGTCACCCCCCGCCACTGGCTCGCTACAATTAGCAGAGGGGCAGCTCTGGGGTGCTATACTCTCCACTAGCTGCGGAATGGTGGCACCCTCCGACGCCATGTTTCTGGCACTTAGGCTTTCCCTCTTCCCCCACCCTCTGGAGCTGTAACTACTAGCAGAGGCGTGTCCGCGTGCGTAACGAACGCCACCGCAGACGTAGCAAAGCACGGAGATGGTACTATAAATCCCAGCTGTCTGTGCTCCGCAGCTGAGCTCATTACAGATAGGTGTGGGAAGAGCAGCCATGTTTGTTATGGGTAAACAGAGGTTTAGTGTAGGCGTGCATGCCATTTCCATTGGCATAGATGATAAGTTAATTTGATAGTTGATAGGTGGAATTACCGCACTAACAGGAGCCCCAGGGCCCAAATGTTAGGGGCCCCATTGCAGCCAGTCTACACATGCTCCATGTGGTCATTATCTGTGTATAGACACTCATTATTATACTGCACAGCATACTCCGTCTCAGTGTATAGATACTCACTTTATTCACTATTAGTGTATTCCTCAGGGTCATATACTGATCGTATTAATACAGCACAGTGAGTTTCACTGACAGTGTATAAATAATTATTATATTGTCATAAAGTGCATCTTGCTCAGTATCAGAGTGTGTGGTGGGTTTATATATACTCACTATCATTATACAGAGAAATGTATATTATCACTATTGCTTATTACTGAGAAAACATCGGTGGAGGGAGTTAGGCCGGAACAGGCCCTTTATGGAGGAAATTGATGGAAAATATTCTCGGATGCATTAGAGAGTCTTAAGAAAAATATTTAGGAAAACTAATTGTAATATAATGTTTCCTTAAAGGGCTATGAAACCCATTTTTTTTCAATTTAATGTTTCAGATCGAGCATGCAATGTTAAAGGGACACTGAACCCAAATTTTTTCTTTTGTGATTCAGATAGAGTAGGGAATTTTAAGCAACTTTATAATTTACTCCTATTATCAATTTTCTTTGTTCTTTTGCTATCTTTATTTAAAAAAGAAAGTCCAGAACCCTGGACAGCACTTGTTTATTGGTGGATGAATTTATCCACCAATCAGCAAGAACAACCCAGGTTGTTCACCAAAAATAGGCCGGCATCTAAACTTATATTCTTGCTTTTCAACTAAAGATACTAAGAGAATAAAGAACATTTGCTAATAGGAGTAAATTAGAAAGTTGCTTAATCCTTTACCGACCAAGGACGTACGCCACACATTCTCAAAAAAAGTGGCGTACGTCCTTGGTCTGGAAAGCAGCTGGAAGCGATCGCTGCTTTCCGGTTATTGCAGTGATGCCTCGATATCGAGGCATCCTGCAATAACCACCCTTGGCCATCCAATGCAGAGAGAGCCACTCTGTGGCCCTCTCTGCACCAGACATCGGTGGCCGGTATCGTTGGTGGGTGGGAGCAAGTCTGGGAGGCGGGTGGGCGGCCATCGATGTGCCGAGTGGAGGGGGGCGGGACAGGCAGGAGCTCGCGTGTGCACGGGGGGCGGCGGGCGGGCGCGTGCACAGGGCGGGAGGGAACCGCTACACTGCAGAAAAAAAAGTTAATAAAAGTTAAAAAAAACATATTTAAAAAAATTCAATGATCATATAAGGGTTCTGGAAGGGGTGGGGGGTTGGTCTTGGGGGGGGAAGCTACACTACAGAAAAGGGCAATAAAAAAAAAAAAACATACTTTTTTTACTAAACTGGGTACTGGCAGACAGCTGCCAGTACCCAAGATGGCGCCCATTAAGGCAGAGGGGGAGGGTTAGAAAGCTGTTTGGTGGGGGATCAGTGAGGTTGGGGGCTAAGGGGGATCCTACACATCAGCATATGTAAATATGCTAAAAACCATAAAAAAAGCCCAAATACAGGTATACCCCGCTCATACAGCGGGTTAGGGACCGGAGCCCTGCTGTAAAGTGAAAACCGCCTTAAAGTGAAACAAGGCAGTTTTAGCTTTATTTTCACTTGTCAGTGTGTTTAAGAACTTGAAACATGTTTGAACTAACAGGTATTAGGGGTGTAATAGTGTTACGTTTAGTTTAACACTAGCACTGCACAGTATTCAATAAATACTGTGCCTGTAAAATAGTGACAATTACTGTAGTAAAATTTGCCAGACTATAACAATGAGACACAGATTGCACTGTAATGCTGTAAACAGTGAACTAAGCATAACAAAATGGTGCCAGTCACTTTTTTTGCAAACTAACGAAGATTACAGAACTGTTTCAAAATCCTTAAAGGTTGAACTTAAGCTCCACAAAGCGCTGTATTAGCGAAGCGCTGTAAAGTGAGGTATACCTGTATAGCTTTTATTTTAGTACTGGCAGAGTTTCTGCCAGTACTTAAGATGGCGGGGACAATTGTGGGGTGGGGGAGGGAAGAGAGCTGTTTGGGAGGGATCAGGGGGTCTGATGTTTTAGGTGGTAGGCTGAGCTCTACACTAAAGCTAAAATTAACCCTGCAAGCTCCCTACAAGCTACATAATTAACCCCATAACTGCTAGCCATAATACATGTGTGATGGCATTTGGCGGCCTTCTAATTACCAAAAAGCAACACCAAAGCCATATATGTCTGCTATTTCTGAAGAAAGGGGATCCCAGAGAAGCATTTACAACCATTTGTGCCATAATTGCACAAGCTGTTTGTAAATGATTTCAGTGAGAAACCTAAAATTGTGAAAAATTTTACGTTTTTTTTAATTTGATCGCATTTGGCGGTGAAATGGTGGCATGAAATATACCAAAATTGGCCTAGATCAATACTTGGGGTTGTCTACTACACTAAAGCTAAAATTACCCCTAAAAGCTCCGTACATGCTCCCTAATTAACCCCTTCACTGCTGGGCATAATACACGTGTAGTGCGCAGTGGCATTTAGCAGCCTTCTAATTACCAAAAAGCAAAGCCAAAGCCATATATGTCTGCTATTTCTAAACAAAGGGGATCCCAGAGAAGAATTTACAACAATTTAAGCCATAATTGCACAAGCTGTTTGTAAATAATTTCAGTGAGAAACCAAAAGTTTGTGAAAAAGTGAACAATTTTTTTGTATTTAATCGCATTCGGCGGTGAAATGGTGGCATGAAATATACCAAAATGGGCCTAGATCAATACTTTGGGATGTCTACTAAAAAAAAATATATACATGGCAATTGATATTCAGAGATTCCTGAAAGATATCAGTGTTCTAATGTAACTAGCGCTAATTTTGAAAAATAATGGTTTGGAAATAGCAAAGTGCTACTTGTATTTATGGCCCTATAACTTACAAAAAAAGCAAAGAACATGTAAACATTGGGTATTTCTAAACTCAGGACAAAATTTAGAAACTATTTAGCATGGGTGTTTTTTTGGTGGTTGTAGATGTGTAACAGATTTTGGGGGTCAAAGTTAGAAAAAGTGTGTTTTTTTCAATTTTTTCCTCATATTTTATAAAAAATTTTTATAGTAAATTATAAGATATGATGAAAATAATGGTATTTTTAGAAAGTCCATTTAATGGCGAGAAAAACGGTATATAATATGTGTGGGTACAGTAAATGAGTAAGAGGAAAATTACAGCTAAACACAAACACCGCAGAAATGTAAAAATAGCCCTGGTCCCAAACGGACCAAAAATGGAAAAGTGCTGTGGTCATTGAGGGGTTAAAATTGCATGCTCTATCTGAATCAAAAAAATCATTTTTTTGGGTTCAGTGTCCCTTTAAGCAATTTAATAGGAGTAAATTAGAAAGTTGTTTAAAATTGCATGCTCAATCTAAATCTTAAAAGAAAAAAAATTTGGTTTATTATCCCTTTAACCTTTTAAAAACCAAAATATAATCCGGAACATAATGTAAAAGCCTGGAACAGCACCTTCCATGCAACACACATAGACCAAATTCACTAGTCCCACTTAACTAGAAGTGATAGATGTAGTCAACTATCCATGGAAACTGTTCCTATACCTGTTCCGCCAGTAATACACTTTTCTGTGAAGTGTGATGGAACGGCACCTTCCCAGCAACATAAACTTACCAAATTTACCAGCAACACATGACTACATCTCATAAGTGTAATTAGCCACAATCCATCCATAGAAACCTTGTTCTGATATCCATTCAGGTCTGTATTATGCGTTTTGTCAAAATGTGACGGAATGGCACCTTCCCAGCAACCAAGACCAACTTCACCTGCCACACATGACTCGGTGTGATAAGTGAAGTAAGCCACAAAACATCCAAGGAAACCACATTCTGTTACCCATTCTGCCTGTTATGCTTTTTTTCCCGCAAAATATGATTGAATGGCATCTTATCAGCAACATAGAAAGACCAAATTCACCAGCCACACATGACTAGATGGGATACATTTAATAAACTACAAACCATCCACGGAAACCGTGTTTTAATAAACAGTAATATGCTTTTTCACAAAATTTCGCAGAGCAGCACCTTCCCAGCAATCTAGATAGCCACAGTTGACTTAGTTGATAAGTCTAATTAGCCACAGAATATCAACAGAAACAATGTTAGGATACCTATTCTTCCTGTATTACACTTCTTCATGAAATGTGTTGTAACACAACCTTACCGGCAACCCAGATAGACCCACATCTCCAGCTACATATGACTAGATATGATAAGTGTAATCGTCCACAAAACATCCATGTAAACCGTGTTGCGATATCCGTTCTGCCTGTAATGCACTTTTCAATGAAAAGTTATGGAACTGCATCTTTCCAGCAATATAGACAAACCAAATTCATCAGTCACACTTGACTAGATGCTTTATCAGTAATCAACCATAAAACACCCACAGAAACCACGTTCCTATCCCCATTCTGCCTTTAATATACTTTGTTTGCAAAATGAGATGAAACAGCCCTGTCCCAGGAACTGTGTTACAGACCGGAACAGGTGTCCAAACGTGGTTTTCTTGAATGGTTTGTGGCCGATTGCACTAATCACATCTAGTCATGTGTGGCCAGTGAATTTGATCTTTCTATGTGACTGGGAAGGTGCTGTTTTGTCACATTTTGCGAAAAAGTGTATTACAAGCCAGAATGAGAATCAGAATATGGTTTTGATGGATGGTTTGTGGCTGATAACACTTATCACATCTACTAATTAGTGATGTTGTGAACTTAAAAATTTCGGTTTGCGAACGGCGGACTCAAACTTCCGGTATTGTTTGCGAACTGCGCGAACCGCCATTGATTTCAACTTTAAAACCTACAAGGACTCTTTCTGGCCACAATAGTAATGGAAAAGTTGTTTCAAGGGGACTAACACCTGGACTGTGGCATGCTGGAGGGGGATCCATGGCAAAACTCCCATTGAAAATTACATAGTTGATGCAGAGTCTGCTTTTAAACCATAAAGGGCCTAAATCACCTAACATTCCCAATTTTTTTGCAATAACATGCTTTAAAGCATCAGTTATGATGTCGTATCTATCAGGTAGTGTAAGGGTTACGGCCGCTTCACAGTGACAGAGCAAACTCCAAGTGTAACGTACCGCAAACAACCGCAAACAGTCCATTTGCACAACCACGAGATAGATAGATTGGATAGATAGATACATAGATTACATAGCTCAATCGATGCAATATACATATGATCGATACAAATTACATAGATTAATAGATGCAATATACATATGATCAATACAAATTACATAGATTAATAGATGCAATAAACATTTGATAGATACGAATTACATCGATCAATAGATGCAATATCCATTTGATAGATATGAATGTTATCGATCCAAAGTTGCAATATACATTTGATAGATACGAATTACAGCAACCAAAATATGTAATATACATTCTATAGATACGAATTACATCGATCAATAGATGCAATATACATTTGATAGATACCTTTGATAGTTAGATCGATTTGATAGCTAAATAGATAGATTTGAAAGATATATAATTTCCCTGACAGAGTATAACAAGACACGCGGTCTGGGACCCATGGTAACTAGGTTGTGTTAATTAAAACTTTTCTTAGCACTTTAATCCCTCTTACTCCCCCTTTCGGTGGAGTTCTATATGGCCTGCATGATTACCCTGACAAAGTATAACAACAAAACATGCGGTGTGGGACCCATGGTAACTAGGTTGTGTTAAGTAGTACTATTCTTAGCACTTTAATCCCTGTTACTCCCCCTATCGGGGGAGGTCTATATGGCCTGCATGATTACCTTACCAAAATATAACAATAAAAAAAAATTGACAATACTGTTAGAACAAATATGATTGGTGGCACTCGTTGGAAACGGCAAGTGGGCCTGGCACACAGGATGGCTGGCAAGCAGGCAACTGCAATTCAATGGCACTAGGAGACTGAAGATTCACAGTCAAAAAAGTTATGATTTAATTTTTTTTCAATACTGTTACAAGAAATATGATTAGTGGCACTAGTTGGCTAGTGGGCCTGGCACACACGCTGGCAGGCAGGAGGAAACTGCAATTCAATGGCACTAGCAAACTGATGATTCACAGTCTAAGATTTTTTTATTTTAAATATTTACAATACTGTTACAACAAATATGATTGGTGTAACTATTTGGCAAGTGGGCCTGGCACACAGGCTGGCAGGCAGGCAACTGCAATTCAATGGTACTAGGAGACTGAAGATTCACAGTCAAAAAAGTTATGATTTAAAAAATTTTCAATACTGTTACAAGAAATATGATTGGTGGCACTAGTTGGCTAGTAGGCCTGGCACACACGTTGGCAGACAGGAGGAAACTGCAATTCAATGGCACGAGCAAACTGATGATTCACAATCTAACAATTTTTTATTTTAAATATTAACAATATAATATGATTGGTGTAACTAGTTGGCAAGTGGGCCTGGCACACACGCTGGCAGGCAGGCAACTGAAATTCAATGGCACTAGGAGACTGAAGATTCACAGTCAAAAAAGTTATGATTTAAAAAAAATTTCAATACTGTTACAAGAAATATGATTGGTGGCACTAGTTGTCTAGTGGGCCTGGCACACACGCTGGCAGGCAGGAGGAAACTGCAATTCTATGGCACTAGCAAACTGATGATTCACAGTCTAACAATTTTCTATTTTAAATATTAACAATACTGTTACAACAAATATGATTGGTGTAACTAGTTGGCAAGTGGGCCTGGCACACACGCTGGCAGGCAGGCAACTGCAATTCAATGGCACTAGGAGACTGAAGATTCACAGTCAAAAAAGTTATGATTTAAAAAAATTTCAATACTGTTACAAGAAATATGATTGGTGGCACTAGTTGGCTAGTGGGCCTGGCACACACGTTGGCAGACAGGAGGAAACTGCAATTCAATGGCACAAGCAAACTGATGATTCACAATCTAACAATTTTTTATTTTAAATATTAACAATACTGTTACAACAAATATGATTGGTGTAACTAGTTGGCAAGTGGGCCTGGCACACACGCTGGCAGGCAACTGCAATTCAATGGCACTAGGAGACTGAAGATTCACAGTCAAAAAAGTTATGATTGAAAAATTTTTCAATACTGTTACAAGAAATATGATTGGTGGCACTAGTTGGCTAGTGGGCCTGGCACACACGCTGGCAGGCAGGAGGAAACTGCAATTCTATGGCACTAGCAAACTGATGAAGAATTTATTATTTTAAATATTTATAATACTGTTAGAACAAATATGATTGGTGTAACTAGTTGGCAAGTGGCCTGGCACACACGCTGGCAGGCAGGCAGGCAACTGCAATTCAAAGGCACTAGCAGACTGATGATTCACAGGCAAAAAATTATTTATTCTAAATATTTACTATACTGTTATAACAAATATGATTGGTGGGAATAGTTGGCAGCAAGTGGGCCTGGCACACACGCTGGCAGGCAGGCAACTGCAATTGGATTACACTAGCAGACTGATCTTTCAGCGTCAAAAATTTATTATTTTTAATATTTAAACTACTGATATAACAAATATGATTGGTGGCACCAGTTGGCAAGTGGGCCTGGCACACACGCTGGCTGGCAGGCAACTGCAATTCAATTGCACTAGCAGGCCGATGATTCACAGTCAAAAAATATTTTATTTTAAATATTTACACTACTGTTATAAAAAATATGATTGGTGTAACTAGTTGGCAAGTGGGCCTGGCACACACGCTGGCAGGCAGGCAACTGCAATTAAATAACAATAGCAGAGTGATGTAACAGTTTGTTTTTACAAAAGTTGCAAAAATGTTACAACAGATAGGAGTAATGGCACTCAGGATAGAACTAGGCACAGTATGTGCTGGCAGCCTGACACACAGGCTGGCACTAGCGGTGACAGGCTGGCCTGTGAACTAATATTAAATAACACTCGAAGAGTGATGTAAAAGTTTTTTTTTTTTAAATGTAATATTATGTTACACCAGATAGGAGTCGTGGACTGGCACTGAGGATGGAAGTAGGCACAGTATATGCTGGCAGCCTAACACACAGGCTGGCTCTAATGGCAGCCTGGCTGGCCTGGCAAATAAAATTAAATAACACTAGAAGAGGACTGATGTAAAAAAAATTTTTACATAGAATTTACACTAATGTTGTTACACCAGATATAAGTGGTGGAAAAAAAAAAAATATTAATCTGTGTAACACTATATGATGTGGGCCAGAAACACACAGGCCTGATGGAAAAATAAATTAAATTACACTAGCAAAATGATTTAAAAATTTTTTTTTTACTTTAAAATAATGTAAAGAAGATATGAGTCGTGGCTGGTAGTTAGAGCAGCAATTTACCACAGTATGCTGTGTAAGTGAGAAAGGCACAGGCCTGATAGAAAATGAAATTAGATTACACTATCAAAATAATTTAAAGGTTTTTTTTTTGGAATTTAAAAAAAGGTTAAGCACATATGAGTCGTGGCTGATAGACTAGGGAGGGCAGTAATTAAACACAGTATGCTCTGTAAGTGAGCAAAACACACAGACCTGATAGAAAATAAAAATAGATTACACTAGCAAAATGATTTAAAGGTTTTTTTTTTTTAAATTTAAAGAAAAAGGTTAAGCACATATGAGTCGTGGCTGCTAGCCTTGGTAGGGCATCAATTAACCACAGTAGGCTCTGTAAGTCAGATACACACAGGCCTGATAGAAAATAAAATTAGATTACACTAGCAAAATGATTTAAAGTTTTTTTTTTTTGGAATTTAAAAAAAGTTAAGAACATATGAGTCGTGGCTGATAGACTAGGGAGGGCAACAATTAAACACAGTATGCTCTGTAAGTCAGCAAAACACACAGGCCTGATAGAAAATAAAAATAGATTACACTAGCAAAATGATTTAAAGGTTTTTTTTTTTAATTTAAAAAAAGGTTAAGCACATATGAGTCGTGGCTGATAGCCAAGGTAGGGAAGCTATTAACCACAGTATGCTCTGTAAGTTAGGAAAACACACAGGCCTGATAGAAAATGAAATTAGATTACACTAGCAAAATGATTAAAAGTTTTTTTTTAAAATTTAAAATAATGTTATAAGCAGATATGAGTGGTGGCTGGCACAGAGCAATGAACCACAGTTTATGCTGTGTGAGCCTGAGACACAGGCCTGATAGAAAATGAAAATAAATTACACTAGCAAAATAATTTCACATTTTTGTTGGTTAAATTTAAACTAATGTTAGGCAGATATCAGTGGTGGCACTAATCACAGCATATGCTGTGAGCCTCACACACAGGCTGAAAGCCAGGCAAATGCAAATAAAAATACAAAGAAAAAAAAAAAAAAAACGACTGAAGTTATAGCCCTAAAAAGGGCTTTTTGGGGTGCTGTCCTTGCAGCAGAGATGAGATGTGTCCTTCAGGACTGTAGTGGACACTAAATACACTAGCCTAGCTATCTATTTCCCTATAATGTCAGCAGCACAAACACAACACGTCCTCTCACTAAGAAAGCAAGGTCGTTATGAGTCTAAAATGGCTGCTGCCAAGAAGCTGGGAGGGTCTGTGAGGGAGTGTCTGATGCTGATTGGCTCTAATGTGTCAGAAGGCTGTGACATACAGGGTCAAAGTTTCCTCAATGATGACACATAGGGGGCGGATCGAACATCGCATATGTTCGCCCGTAGCGGCGAACGCGAACAAGCTAAGTTCGCAGTGAACTGTTCGCGGGCGAACAGTTCGGGACATCACTACTACTAATATGTGGCTGGTGAATTTGGTCTATCTGGATTGCTGGGAAGATGCTGTTTCACCACATTTTTCAAACAAAATGTATTACATGAGGAATGGATATTATAACATGGTTTCAGTGGATGTTTGTGGCTGACTACACTTATCACATGTAGCCATGTGTGGCTGGTGAATTTGGTCTATCTTGATCTCTGGGAAGATGCTGTTCCTTCATTTTTTGTTAAAAAGCGAATTACAAGTGGACAGGTATCAGAACATGATTTCTGTGGATATTTTGTGGCTTATTACACTTATCACATCTACAGGGAGTGCAGAATTATTAGGCAAATGAGTATTTTGACCACATCATCCTCTTTATGCATGTTGTCTTACTCCAAGCTGTATAGGCTCGAAAGCCTACTACCAATTAAGCATATTAGGTGATGTGTATCTCTGTAATGAGAAGGGGTATGGTCTAATGACATCAACACCCTATATCAGGTGTGCATAATTATTAGGCAACTTCCTTTCCTTTGGCAAAATGGGTCAAAAGAAGGACTTGACAGGCTCAGAAAAGTCAAAAATAGTGAGATATCTTGCAGAGGGATGCAGCACTCTTAAAATTGCAAAGCTTCTGAAGCGTGATCATCGAACAATCAAGCGTTTCATTCAAAATAGTCAACAGGGTCTCAAGAAGCGTGTGGAAAAACCAAGGCGCAAAATAACTGCCCATGAACTGAGAAAAGTCAAGCGTGCAGCTGCCAAGATGCCACTTGCCACCAGTTTGGCCATATTTCAGAGCTGCAACATCACTGGAGTGCCCAAAAGCACAAGATGTGCAATACTCAGAAACATGGCCAAGGTAAGAAAGGCTGAAAGACGACCACAACTGAACAAGACACACAAGCTGAAACGTCAAGACTGGGCCAAGAAATATCTCAAGACTGATTTTTCTAAGGTTTTATGGACTGATGAAATGAGAGTGAGTCTTGATGGGCCAGATGGATGGGCCTGTGGCTGGATTGGTAAAGCGCAGAGAGCTCCAGTCCGACTCAGACGCCAGCAAGGTGGAGGTGGAGTACTGGTTTGGGCTGGTATCATCAAAGATGAGCTTGTGGGGCCTTTTCGGGTTGAGGATGGAGTCAAGCTCAACTCCCAGTCCTACTGCCAGTTTCTGGAAGACACCTTCTTCAAGCAGTGGTACAGGAAGAAGTCTGCATCCTTCAAGAAAAACATGATTTTCATGCAGGACAATGCTCCATCACACGCGTCCAAGTACTCCACAGCGTGGCTGGCAAGAAAGGGTATAAAAGAAGAAAATCTAATGACATGGCCTCCTTGTTCACCTGATCTGAACCCCATTGAGAACCTGTGGTCCATCATCAAATGTGAGATTTACAAGGATGGAAAACAGTACAACTCTCTGAACAGTGTCTGGGAGGCTGTGGTTGCTGCTGCACGCAATGTTGATGGTGAACAGATCAAAACACTGACAGAATCCATGGATGGCAGGCTTTTGAGTGTCCTTGCAAAGAAAATTGGCTATATTGGTCACTGATTTGTTTTTGTTTTGTTTTTGAATGTCAGAAATGTATATTTGTGAATGTTGAGATGTTATATTGGTTTCACTGGTAAAAATAAATAATTGAAATGGGTATATATTTGTTTTTTGTTAAGTTGCCTAATAATTATGCACAGTAATAGTCACCTGCACACACAGATATCCCCCTAAAATAGCTAAAACTAAAAACAAACTAAAAACTACTTCCAAAAATATTCAGCTTTGATATTAATGAGTTTTTTGGGTTCATTGAGAACATGGTTGTTGTTCAATAATAAAATTAATCCTCAAAAATACAACTTGCCTAATAATTCTGCACTCCCTGTAGTCATGCGTGGCTAGTAAATTTGGTTTCACTATGTTGATGGGAAAGTGCCGTTCCATCACTTTTTGTGAAAAAGCCTATTACAGGCTGGAACAGGTATCAGAATGCGATTTCTGTGGATATTTTGTAGCTGCTTACACTTATCATATCTAGTCATGTGTGGCTGGTGAATTTAGTCTGTTTATGTTGCTGGGAAGGTGCAGTTTTATAGCATTTCATGAAAAATGCATTACACGTGGAACAGGTATCGGAATATGGTTTCTGTAGATGTTTTGTGGCGGACTACACTTATAACATCTATTCATGTGTTGTTGGTGAGTTTGGTCTTTCTAAATTGCTGGGAAGGGGCTGTTCCACCACATTTTGGAAAAAACATATTACAGTTGTAACAGGTATCAAAACGTTTTTTTCTGTGGATGTTTTGTGCCTGAGTACACTTATCACATCTAGCCATGTGTGGCTGGTGAATTTGGTCTATCTGGGATGCAGGGAAGATGCTGTTCCATCATACTTTGTGAAAAAGTGAATTACAGATTGAACAGGTATTAGAACACGATTTCTGTTTATATTTCGTGGTTGATTACACTTATCACGTCTAGTCATGTGTGGCTGGTAAATTTAGTTTGTTTATGTTGCTGGGAAAGTTACAATCCATCACATTTTGCAAAAAAGCGTATTACAGACGGAACAGGTATTTAAACACAGTTTCCGTGGATCTTATGTGGCTGATTTCACTTATTACATCTAGTCATGTGTGGCTGGTGAATTTGGTTTGTCTATGTTGCTAGGAAGGTGTCGTTCCATCAGATATCACGAAAAAGCATATTACAGGCCAGAACGTGTATCAAAATGTGTTTTTTGTGGATGTTTTGTGGATAAGTACACTTATCACATCTAGTCATGTGTGGCTAGTGAATTTGGTTTATCTGGGTTGCTGGGAAGATGGTGTTTCATCACATTTTTCAAACAAAATGTATTACAGGAGGAATGGATATCATAATGTGGTTTCTGTGGATCTTTGTGGCTGACTACACTTATCACATGTAGCCATGTGTGGCTGGTGAATTTGGTCTATCTTGGTCTCTGGGAAGATGCTGTTCCTTCATTTTTTGTGAAAAAGTGAATTACAGGTGGACAGGTATCAGAACATGATTTCTGTGGATATTTTGTGGCGTATTACACTTTTCACATCTAGTCATGCGTGGCTAGTAAATTTGGTTTCACTATGTTGCTGGGAAAATGCGGTTCCCTCACTTTTTGTGAAAAAGCCTATTACAGGCTGAAATAGGTATCGGAATGCGGTTTCTGTGGATATTTTGTAGCTGCTTACACTTATCATATCTAGTGATGTGTGGCTGGGGAATTTGGTCTGTTTATGTTGCTGGGAAGTTGCAGTTTTATTGCATTTCATAAAAAAATACATTACACGTGGAACGGGTATTGGCACGTGGTTTCTGTGGATGTTTTGTGGCGGATTACACTTATAACATCTATTCTTGTGTGGCTGGTGAGTTTATTCTTTCTTAATTGCTGGGAAGGGGCTGTTCCACCACATTTTGGAAAAAAAAACATATTACAGTTGTAACAGGTATCGGAACGCTTTTTCTGTGGATGTTTTGTGCCTGAGTACACTTATCACATCTAGCCATGTGAGGCTGGTGAATTTGGTCTATCTGGGATGCAGGGAAGATGCTGTTCCGTCACATTTTGTGAAAAAGCGAATTACAGGTTGAACAGGTATTAGAACACGATTTATGTTAATATTTTGTGGCTGATTACACTTATTACATCTAGTCATGTGTGGCTGGTAAATTTAGTTTGTTTATGTTGCTGGGAAAGTGCAGTCCCATCACATTTTGCAAAAAAAAGTATTACAGACAGAACGGGTATTTGAACACAGTTTCCGTGGATCTTATGTGGATGATTGCATTTATTACATCTAGTCATGTCTGGCTGGTGAATTTGGTTTGTCTATGTTCCTGGGAAGGTGCCGTTCCATCAGATATCATGAAAAAAAGCGTATTACAGGCCAGAACGTATCAAAATGTGGTTTCTGTGGATGTCTTGTGGATAAGTACACTTATCACATCTAGTCATGTGTGGCTAGTGAATTTGGTTTATCTGGGTTGCTTGGAGGATGCCGTTCTGTCACATTTTGCGAAAATGTGTATTACAGGCGAAACGGGTTTGTGGGTAATTACACTTATCACATCTAGTCATGTCTGGCTGGTGAATTTGGTCTGTCTATGTTGCTTGGAAGGTGCCATTCTGTCACATTTTGCAAAAAAATGTATTACACGTTTAACGGTTATAGGAATGTGGTTTCCGTGGTAGTTTTGTGGCTGATTTAATTACACTTATCACATTTAGTTATGTGTGACTGGTGAATTTGGTTTCTCTGGGTTGCTGGGAAGGTGCCGTTCTGGGCTGTTATGTTCTGTATATTTTGTTTTTTGAAGGTTTTTTTTGTTTGTTTTTTAATTTCTTTATGAACAATTTATCGTATTACAAATATTTCATAGACATATCTTTATCAAATAATACAACCATTAAGATTTATTCAGTAATTCTAAGTTTGTAGTACCTACATAAGACCAAACTATCATTCCCTCTGTTTCCTTATACCTTATAGATCTGAAGATATTTATCTAATGTGCTCCAAATTAGTAGATGCTCTAAAAAAAAAGAAAATATATCATATTACTCCCTACCTCCCTCCCTCCTCCACTCCTGAAATTATAGTTGAATGTTGGCAATTTGTTCTATACGGGTTTTAAATCCCTCATCTTGATAGCATATAAAATAATAATAATAATCATAGGCGGCTATAATTGCAGAGTTTGCTAAAAGATTTTTTACTTGTGAAATTTACAGGCTTTTATTATTAATCCAATTTACAAAAATGAATTTCCTAAGGATTATGATCACTAATTGAACGAATCTACCTTTCTGTTCCAGGAATCATCACTAACCAAAAGAAAAACAGCTTGGTCAAACAAATCTTCCTTTTTGTTATTAGAGATAGAAGATGACTCGTTTTGAACCAGAATTGTTTTAGCTTTGTACAATCCCATAATAGATGCCCTAAATCTGGGTTTGCATATAGGCATTTAGGGCATATATTTCTAACTTCCTTTTTCCATTTAGCAACCCTGCATGGTGTAATATAATCTCTATGGAGAAGTCTAAATTGAGTTTCTTTTAAGTATGTAGAGGTACATATTTGAGTTTTATTAAGGCTTTGGAAAAGAGATTTATCCAAATCAGGGATGACTAATAGATTTATCCATTTATTCCTTATTTCTTTTAATAGTCTTTTTCTTTAATAGTCTTTTGGTTTTTGAAGGGTTAATTAAATATTCTAGCACAATTATTCTTTTTCTTCAATGAACATGAAACTCAAAAATGTTCTTTCATCTTTCAGATGGCGCATACATTTTTAAACAACTTCCAATTTACTTCTATTATCTTATTTGGTTAGTTCTCTTGATATCCTTTGTTGAAAAGCATACCTAGATAGGCTCAGGAGCTAGGGACTAGCTGCTGATTGGTGGCTGCATATATATATACCTTTTTATAATTGGCTTACTGATGTATTCAACTAGCTTCGTGTAGTGCATTGCTGCTCCTTCAATAAAGGATAACAAAAGAATTAAACAAACTTCATAATAGAAGTAAATTGGAAAGTTGTTTAAAATTGTATTCTCTATCTAAATCATGAAATAAAAAAATTGAGTTTCCTGTCCCTTTAAATATTGTTCTCAATAGTCTCTAACACATCCCAGAATATTTTCCATTAATTATTTCATAAAGGGCTTGTTGCAACCTGTTTTGTTTTGTTTTGGCTTTTATACAGTCCTAGGAACACTCAAAAAATGTTTGCACCAGGGCCCTCTGTTGAGTAGGTCCACTGCTGGATAAAAAAATAGATGAAATATTTTAAAGGGATATTCCAACCAAAATTGGAAACCACATGAGTGCATTTTGGTATTGAACAGAAGCAATTTTGTAATATAAATGCATTAGCAAAAATGCTTCTAATAAAAGTTATAGCTGTTTCAAAAGTGTATTTAAGTACATTGCTGTACCACAACATTGCAAATATATATATTTATGGGTCAATAAATACTTTAGTACAGAAAATTAAATCTTTAAATTCAATACTATAAGTGGTAAACTTATAAAAAAACACCTAACAGTATTTCCTGTAAGAGTGGAATTTAAGTGTAAAGTGATGTAATATCAACTACTACCAACTAAATCCTTCTAGCCATTTAAAGTTATCTAAACTCTCCAACAAATGGGAAGAATCCCTCAAAAAGCTGTATAGACTTCTGACTAACAACTGCAAAATAGCATCCATCCTTTCAGATAGAGGCTCAGGTAAGTATGCTTTGGTCTCAGGAGCAAGGTGAGCATATACAGGTATCAGGTAAGTATGCTTTGGTCTCAGGAGCAAGGTGAGCATACACAGATATCAAGAAAGTATGATTTGGCCTCAGGAGCCAGGAACAAGGTAGGTAAGGCAATAACTCAGCTCAGAAGAATGGGCTGTCAGGGTTTTTTTCCCTGTTTTGTTTGCCATGTGCTGCTGGCAGCCATTTTACTCACCTCTCTTGCTGACTATAGTGCATTGTGGGGGATGCTGCTCATTTCCTGCACTTCCTTTTATGGCCAGACTGGTGTGCATCATCTGTGTGAGACAGGATGCAGTCTCAGAATTTTGATGTCATCACTTATTATTTAAAGGGCCTCTGTTCAGTATGCTTTGCCTTTGCGTTGTCTCAGACCTGTTTGTGAGAGTTCCTGTGTATTACCTGGCTGTCTGACGTCCTTCCTGGTTCCTGATCCCTGGCTTGTTTCTGACTCTGCTGTTTTCCTTGTTCCTAATTCCAGCTCGTCTGACTATTCGCTTTGGCTTCTGACTCGGCTCGTCTGACTACCAGCTCTGGTTTTGACTCCTGGCTTGTTATTTGACTTGTGGACTCTTTATTATTTTTTTGTTATTAATAAAGGTGTGATTATTTTTGCACTTCTCGTCTCAGTCTGATTCCTGGCACCCTGACATTATGCAAAGGCCATGAATCCTGATGGTGCCAATAATCCACCTTTACCTGCCATCATTTCCAGGATAGATGAACAGGATCACTGCTTGGATCAGTTTGCACTAGCCCTGCAAACCCTGCTGACTCGCACTGCACATTTGGACCAAAGTGTCCCACAAGTTATGGCTGCTCCTGTTTACGCTACTGCACCTAGTCCTACCAGGAGCATGTCCGGTTCTGCACCTCTACCTCAGCGATATGGAGGCGATCCAATTCAGTGCAGAGGGTTTTTGAACCAGGTGGGCATTTACTTTGAGATGTTACCTCAGGCATTTCCCTCTGACAGAGCTAAGGTGGGATTTCTCATCTTGTTACTCTCTGACACAGCTCTTGCCTGGGCTAATCCCTTGTGCGAGACTAATAAACTTGTGATTTCAAATTACCCTGAATTTGTGGCCTCCTTTCGAAGGGTATTTGATTTTCGCTCCTCCTCTGCTGCTAAATGACTCATGTCCATTCAGCAAGGTACAAGATCTGTTGCTCAGTATGCCATTGAGTTCCGTACGCTTGCCGCAGAGGTTGGTTGGAACAATGAAGCCCTTGTTGCCACTTTCTTTCATGCGCTCTCTGATGCAATTAAAGACAAAGTTGCTGCCAGAGATTTACCAGAGGATCTCAAGACATTGGTGTCTTTTTTTTTAAATCATTTTTTTTTATTGAGGTTGTATAAGATGTAACATACAGAATCACCAATAAACAACATCAACATTATAATGGGATATACATTTTTAGTGAGTAAACATAGCAAAATAATACTGCCATAATGACTCTAGGCATACAACCTGGTAAAAAATGTAAACAGTAAGCACACTATGCTTGAAGAATATATAGCTAGGTCTGACAATCTAAAATAAATTGAACTCGTATGTCCGTAAGAATTTGGTGTATTGTATAATAGAACCTCAGTTTTATATTATAGAAAGAATAAGGATGATCCCCGCATTGCAGTGTAAAACATAAAATAGTTTATCCATTTGAAGTGAATTGAGGCAAAGGGGGGTTGGCGGTATGTTTTTTTTTGGGGGGTAAGGGGAATTCAGCGGGCAAGAGCCGCTCTAAATTGAAGCATACGCTTTACAAAGGTGGCAATTGAGAGTTAACAATTGAGAATTGAGAGATTGGTATTAGGCTTACAGGGAGATGAAGATTGTTACGTACAAATTGTGGATAATAATGGTAGGCAAGGTGTCAGAAAAGGCTTTTTTTTTTCCTTTATAGCTAGTGTAGTGAGGGCCTTAATGAGTCACTTAATGTCAAATAGGAACAGGACTACAGAATGCATAGGTGGCAAAAAGGCTACATAAATGCTGTACAAGAGCTTAGGACTAGATTAGTGAGCAGGATATTATGCCACCATATGACTTAATAAGGAGGAGTAAATTGAGCGGGCGCCCAATATGGCTAAGGTATCTCTACGAATTCAGGTGGAAAGGTCCTATAATATAGTAGGGTATAAACTTATAAGAGTAATGTGTGGCGTTAGGGTAAGATACTTAACTTCAACATGGACTGCCATAAACAGAGAGCATAATGGCTGTTAACAATAATACATGAAGATGTACAGCTAAAGATATGATAGGAGCTCTCAGATATTAATGTACCTATCAAAGAGGGGAGCTACCTTGCATCAATAATTATTATAGAGAAACAGAAACAATAGCAAATATGAGGTATCAATGTGAGACAGTGTCATTTTTATGAGCTCTGTAGCTAATGGCAAGTGAGTATTCCTCTGTTCTGACTTTAACGTCTACCTCTTTAGATGTATGTGTATGAATAGTATTAAACAATAATGTGACATAGCTAGTACTCAAACTCAGACAGAAGCCATAATTTTTCAAAGGAGTAAGAGAGGTCTATAGTACAATCCAATAGCTGAGAGATATATACAGGGAGTGCAGAATTATTAGGCAAATGAGTATTTTGACCACATCATCCTCTTTATGCATGTTGTCTTACTCCAAGCTGTATAGGCTCGAAAGCCTACTACCAATTAAGCATATTAGGTGATGTGCATCTCTGTAATGAGAAGGGGTGTGGTCTAATGACAACAACACCCTATATCAGGTGTGCATAATTATTAGGCAACTTCCTTTCCTTTGGCAAAATGGGTCAAAAGAAGGACTTGACAGGCTCAGAAAAGTAATAAATAGTGAGATATCTTGCAGGGGGATGCAGCACTCTTAAAATTGCAAAGCTTCTGAAGCGTGATCATCGCACAATCAAGCGTTTCATTCAAAATAGTCAACAGGGTTGCAAGAAGCGTGTGGAAAAACCAAGGAGCAAAATAACTGCCCATGAACTGAGAAAAGTCAAGCGTGCAGCTGCCAAGATGCCACTTGCCACCAGTTTGGCCATATTTCAGAGCTGCAACATCACTGGAGTGCCCAAAAGCACAAGGTGTGCAATACTCAGAGACATGGCCAAGGTAAGAAAGGCTGAAAGACGACCACCACTGAACAAGACACACAAGCTGAAACGTCAAGACTGGGCCAAGAAATATCTCAAGACTGATTTTTCTAAGGTTTTATGGACTGATGAAATGAGAGTGAGTCTTGATGGGCCAGATGGATGGGCCCGTGGCTGGATTGGTAAAGGGCAGAGAGCTCCAGTCCGACTCAGACGCCAGCAAGGTGGAGGTGGAGTACTGGTTTGGGCTGGTATCATCAAAGATGAGCTTGTGGGGCCTTTTCGGGTTGAGGATGGAGTCAAGCTCAACTCCCAGTCCTACTGCCAGTTTCTGGAAGACACCTTCTTCAAGCAGTGGTACAGGAAGAAGTCTGCATCCTTCAAGAAAAACATGATTTTCATGCAGGACAATGCTCCATCACACGCGTCCAAGTACTCCACAGCGTGGCTGGCAAGAAAGGGTATAAAAGAAGAAAATCTAATGACATGGCCTCCTTGTTCACCTGATCTGAACCCCATTGAGAACCTGTGGTCCATCATCAAATGTGAGATTTACAAGGAGGGAAAACAGTACAACTCTCTGAACAGTGTCTGGGAGGCTGTGGTTGCTGCTGCACGCAATGTTGATGGTGAACAGATCAAAACACTGACAGAATCCATGGATGGCAGGCTTTTGAGTGTCCTTTCAAAGAAAGGTGGCTATATTGGTCACTGATTTGTTTTTGTTTTGTTTTTGAATGTCAGAAATGTATATTTGTGAATGTTGAGATGTTATATTGGTTTCACTGGTAAAAATAAATAATTGAAATGGGTATATATTTGTTTTTTGTTAAGTTGCCTAATAATTATGCACAGTAATAGTCACCTGCACACACAGATATCCCCCTAAAATAGCTATAACTAAAAACAAACTAAAAACTACTTCCAAAACTATTCAGCTTTGATATTAATGAGTTTTTTGGGTTCATTGAGAACATGGTTGTTGTTCAATAATAAAATTAATCCTCAAAAATACAACTTGCCTAATAATTCTGCACTCCCTGTAGTCCCAAATATTGATTATATTTATCAGCTCTCCAATATTTAAAATATGACAACATAGAGCAGAATAAAAAGAGACTAACCAGTAATACCACTATTGCAGGGCAATGTGTTGCATAAAAAGGTAATAATAAGATTAGCCACAAATATAGTAGTTAAAAACCGTGTAACGTGTAACAGTGTATAAAGTAAACATTAATAAATAAATAAAAAATATATATATGCCATAAACCCTGGGAGACTCCCAACGATAGATTTGTGTCGTAGCTTCCTATATTGGATCGATAGAGTTCAATGTATAGGGGAGGTCTAGTAAAGATGAGGAGACTGAACGCTGGGCCCTGAAGGTGTGTTGCAGGTCATGGGAAGTAGACGGGACCCCGACATCAAGACAAAGAGCTCTCATTTAGGTGTCCAGTAGGGAAGAAATGCTGACAGGACCCAAACTGTTGCTGTCGAACATATGTTATCATCCAACTCCGACTTTTCTGAGGGCTCTAAAAGACACATGCCCCATAAGAGGAGGTGAGACTCTGAGTGGCGTGAACAGAGGTTCTGAGTTGCGTTCACACAGTGATCGAGAGTTCCATCCGATGTATATAGCTGTCGTGAGGTCACTTGTGGTCTTAAGTGAGGGCCGGCACTGGATCCTGTTACCCTTGGTGTTTAACAGCTCAAAGTCCGTTACACAGCTTGCCTTTACCGGGAGTGGAGCAAAATTAACAGCTTCTGTTTCTAAGTCCGCTGGTGTGTTTGTCTTTCTGGAAGGGTCAGCGGATCCTGTAGACCGAGTTCTCTATTATTCGGCCCACTCTCACTCACTCGCAGAGAGTTGTTATGGCTTGACATAGTGCGGCAAATAGTAATGAGATCAGCTACCTCACTGTCCAGCTTAGCAGCTAGGTTCTCAAGTAGGGTCTGAATTATAAGAAGGGTTTCCTCCTCCATGTTTACTATAGATGAACAGTATGTTGATAGATCGTGAGCTGCTAGACCCGGCAAACCGGAGGTGAAGATAAGAATAATGAAAGACTAGGTCATCGCCTCAGCTTCCCACTGGCTAAATCAGATCTCAGATATCGTTGGCAGAAAATCTTGGTAGCAATCGATGCAGAATCACCCTAGTCAGGTTAACCACAATGATATATAATAGGATTATGAGTATCTTCCAGAGTATTTAGTGTATTTTTTTAGATGATCTGAGAGCTTCATAAAGTGCGACTGATTATGGCCACCTCTTAGCCATGCCCCCCCCCCATTGGTGTCTTTTTTTATCCTAATTGACATCAGACTCAGAGAGAGGCCCTCTTTCAAGGAGCGCTTGCGGAAGCCTCCTGTTCCGTTGTCTCCTATGTGTTTCTTCCCACCCATGCCTCTCTCTCCTCCCATGCCTCCTGGTTCCGAGTCACCAGGTACTGCTGAGCCGATGCAGTTGGGATTCGCGTGTCTCTCCGCGGTGGATAGGGCTTTTAGGAGGAGGGAGGGGCTCTGCCTCTATTGTGGGTTACAGGGCCACCTTTTGAAGTCTTGTCCTATACGGCCGGGAAACGCTCACACCTAAGGTCCTGTCGGGGGCAGACCTTGGGTGGTTTATCTTCGTCCCCGGAACCGCTTAAGGAGAAACCTTTGGTCAAGGTTATCCTTTCCTGGGTGGACTCCTCCATAGTTACCCAGGCTCTTGTTGACTCCGGTGCTGCGGGCTATTTCATTGACAGTGCTTTTGTATCAAAGCACTCCATTCCTGTTTTGCCTCGGTCCATTTTGCTTGCTATTGAGGCCATTGATGGCAGGCCCCTTCAGTTCTGTTCTGATAAACTCTCTGCATTTTCCGGTTGTTCTGGGTTATCCCTGGCTCCAAAAGCACAATCCCAGTCTCGACTGGCGCAGGTCCGAAATTTTGTCGTGGTCCCCGCAATGTATTTCCACTTGTCTTCGGAAACCAGTTAAAGTCTTGTGCACTTCTTCGGTATCTCAATTGCCAGAGGAGTACCGAGAGTTCCTAGACGTTTTTGACAAGGTGCGTGCCGGTACGTTGCCTCCTTACCGGTCTTACGATTGTGCCATGGACCTGCAACCCGGAGCCATTCCTCCTCGGGGCCGGGTTTACCCTCTGTCTGTTGCAGAGAATTGTGCTATGGAGGAGTATGTTGCCGATGCTCTGTCGCGAGGGATCATCCACAAATCCTGCTCTCCTGCAGGGGCTGGCTTCTTCTTTGTGAAGAAAAAGGGTTTCGAGTTAAGACCATGCATCTATTAGACGGGTCTTACTCATCTTACCATTAAGAATGCTTACCCTATTCCGCTCATTACGGAACTCTTTGACCGCATCAAGGGAGCTACGGTCTTTACTAAACTTGATTTGAGAGGAGCGTACAATCTTGTTAGGATCAAGGAGGGCCACGAATGGAAAACAGCGTTTAACACCAGGAGCGGGCATTATGAGTATCTTTTAATGCCCTTTGGCCTATGTAATGCTCCTGCTGTTTTCCAGGAATTTATAAATGATGTCCTATGAGATATGTTGCAACAGTGTGTTGTGGTGTACTTAGACAACATCCTCATACACTCACCCACACTTGAGGCTCATCGTTCTGATGTTACACAGGTTCTTCAGAGACTATGTGAGAACGGCCTGTTTTGTAAATTCGAGAAATGTGAGTTCCATCAGACCCAAGTAACCTTCCTAGGTTATGTTATCTCCATTGCAGGGTTCTCCATGGATCCTGACAAGTTATCTGCAGTTCTGCAGTGACCTCGCCCAGTTGGTCTTCGGTCTATTCAATGTTTTTTGGGGTTCGCAAATTACTATAGAAAGTTTATTAAAAATTCAAACCTATCACAGACATGACCCGTAAAGAGAATGATCCACTCCATTGGTCACCTACTGCCATTCAGGCCTTTGATAGTCTTAAGACTGCCTTTGCTGCCGCTCCAGTTCTGGCTCATCCTAACCCTGTCCTGCCTTTCATTCTTGAGGTCGATGCATATAAGACTGGAGTAGGTGCCCTCTTGTCTCAACGTCCTACGCCTGACGGTTCCTTGCATCCGTGTGGTTTCTTCTCTAAGAAATTGTCTCCAGCGGAGTGCAATTATAAAATTGGCGACAGGGAATTACTGGCCATAAATTTGGCACTCAAGGAATGGAGGCATCTTCTTGAGGGTACTAGCGTGCCAGTGCTCATTCTTACTGACCACAAGAATTTAACTTATCTATCTGAAGCAAAACGTTTGTCGACCCGACAGGCCAGGTGGCTGCTATTTATGACTCGGTTTAATTATGTGGTCTCCTACCTGCCTGGTAGTAAGAATGTTAGGGCTGATGCCTTCTCTCAACAATTTTCGCCTCTGTCCAAGGAGGAGTCTGTACCTACTCCTGTTATACCTCCTGACCATATTTTAGCTACCATACGTACTAATTTGACTTCTCCCTTGGGGGAGGAGATCCTGGCTGCACAAACCAATGCACCTCCTGAGAAACCTAGTGGTAAGTGTTTTGTTCCTGAGAATCTTCAAACTAAATTTTTGCACACTTACCACTATCCTAAAGACGCAGGTCACCCAGGCAAGAACCAAATGATTTGGTCTGTCACTCGACAATTCTGCTGGCCATGTCTTTGTTGTGATGTTGCTGCGTATGTTGCCTCCTGCTCAGTTTGTGCACAGAATAAGACTCCTCGACGTCTTCCTGTGGGTCTTCTTCAACCTATTGCTAATGGTGAGCGTCCTTGGACACATCTTTCTATGGACTTCATTGTCGAGCTCCATGTTTCCAATGGCAATACTGTTATCCTTATGGTGGTTGACCGTTTTTCTAAAATGTCACATTACATTCCCTTGATGAAGTTGCCTATTGATCAGGAGCTTGCTTCAATTGTTGCCCGGGAGGTCGTCCATTTACATGGGTTACCCAAGGAGATAGTGTCGGACCAGGGTAGCCAGTTTGTCTCCAGATTTTGGCGTTCCTTTTGTGCTCAAATGGGGATCCAGCTTTCCTTCTCCTCGGCATATCACCCTCAATCCAATGGTGCTGCGGAGCGGTCTAATCAAGCTCTGGAACAGTTCATCCGTTGCTATGTCTCAGATCACCACAATAATTGGTCTGAACTGTTACCTTGGGCAGAGTTTGCTCGTAATAGTGCTATTAATGCTTCCTCCAAGTTATCCCCGTTCATGGCGAATTATGGGTTTCAACCATCCTTGTTGCCCGATTCATTCATGTCTCAGCTTTGGAGGAGCATCTCCAGCAACTCCGTTCCACATGGGTGCAGATTCAGGATTGCCTTCATCGTTCTATGCCGCGCCAAAAGTTCCAGGGTGATCGTAGGCGTCTGCCCGCGCTTTTCTACCAGGTTGGTGAGAGAGTTTGGCTGTCCTCCCACAACTTGAACCTTCGTGTGCCTTCCAATAAACTGGCTCCCCGTTATGTTGGTCCTTTTCGAATACTCCGACGGGTCAATCCTGTGGCCTACGCTCTTGACCTTCCTCCTGCAATGCGCATCTCCAATGTTTTTCATGTCTCCCTGTGGAAACCATTGGTTTGTAATCGGTTTACCACTGTGTTGCCTCGTCCCCGTCCTATCTTTGTTGAGAACCATGAGGAGTATGAGGTCAGCAGCATTATTGACTCTCGTATGTCCAGGGGCCGTGTACAGTATTTGGTTCACTGGCGGGGCTACGGTCCAGAGGAGCGTTCTTGGGTTCCCTCCTCTGATGTTCATGCTCCCGCCCTCCTCCGTGCCTTCCATGCCCGTTTCCCCAATAAGCCTTTTGTCCTCCCGCAGGGGAAGGGTCGTTTATGGCAGGGTACTGTCAGGGTTTTTTCCCTGTTTTGTTTGCCATGTGCTGCTGGCAGCCATTTTATTCACCTCTCTTGCTGACTATGGTGCATTGTGGGGGATGCTGCTCATTTCCTGCACTTCCTTTTATGGCCAGACTGGTGTACATCATCTTTGTGAGACAGGATGCAGTCTCAGAATTGTGATGTCATCACTTATTATTTAAAGGGCCTCTGTTCAGTATGCTTTGCCTTTGCGTTGTCTCAGACCTGTTTGTGAGAGTTCCTGTGTATTACCTGGCTGTCTGACGTCCTTCCTGATCCCTGGCTTCTTCCTGACTCTGCTGTTTTCCTTGTTCCTGATTCCGGCTCGTCTGACTATTCGCTTTGGCTCCTGACTCGGCTCGTCTGATTACCAGCTCTGGTTTTGACTCCTGGCTTGTTATTTGACTTGTGGACTTTTTATTATTTTTTTGTTATTAATAAAGGTGTGATTATTTTTGCACTTCACATCTCAGTCTAATTCCTGGCACCCTGACATGGGCTAAATGAGCCTTCATAGACATGACCCCTTTAAATCTAGGCAGCGCAGGGAAGGTTGGAGTCTCAGTGTCCCTCCACGCGGGGTGCCTATATTGATGCTGACACTCTCGTAGTTTGCCGCAGTCGGAGGGCCTGTCCAGGAGTCGGGCTCCCCAGGTAAGTACCCTTACATTGGGAAACTAACTTGGAATACTTGATCACTTGAAATCATAGCAGTTTTAGGTTCTGTTACAATATACAGTATATATGTTAAACATATGTATATGGCTGCTGTTTCTTTTCAGAGAAAGTTGGGAGCCCTGATTTATTGTATAATTTACAGAGTTCCCTTCATCAAAGGGAATGTATTGTTATCTCATACTAGCAAATGGCTAAAAATAGAATAATCTCTATTGTGTGTTATTTTTAAAAATGACAACAGTACTGCTGAATCTGGTGTAAAGCCAGGCAGTAGATAAAGCAGGAATTTGGCCTTTAGAGAGATGCATTTTCTTAATCCAATACATTACTATACACCTTGAGATATATTTCTCAGAAAGGTCTGTGATATTAAGATTTTTTTTCTCAGAAACATTAAGAACAAGAGGTCATATATGATAGCTTCCTTAGCTTATTGGTGAAGGGGTATGAAAAGCAAGTTATCTGAAATCTACAAAACTTCTGTTATATATTTGTAGCGTCTGAGAAGACGTTGTAACTCCTGTTACAATTTCTTCAGTAAATGCATTAAAGGGATAGGAAAGTCAAAATTAAACTTGTATGAATTAGATAGAGAATGTCATTTTAAGATGCTTTAAAATTCACTTCTATTTTCAAATGTGCTTTGTTCTCTTGGTATCCCTTGTTGAAAATGAATATGCACATATCCTCCACTAGTGGGAGCTAGCTGCTGATTGGTGCCGGCACACATTTGTCTCTTGTGATTGGCTTACTAGATGTGTTCAGCTGGCTGCCATTAGTGCAATGCTGTTCCTTCAGCAAAGGATAAGAGAATGAAGCTAATTTGATAATAGCAGTAAATTGTAAAGTTGTTTAAAATTGTATGTTCTATCCAAATCATGAAAATAAATTTTGGGGTTTCCTATCCCTTTAAGCTCTAAAGGTATTATGATCTGATGACAGATATATTGCACCATACATAATTTATTCAGTCCATAAAGGCCAGTGATTTGCAATCAATTAAAATAAAAAAAAACTGCAGTGACATTTCTCAAGTAGTAGCACAGCTATGAATTTATGTAGGAGCCACCATCTGCCTTTGTGTGTGTGTCGCAGGTCACAAAGCTGCTTTTTGTACGTGGCTGCCGTAGACTGGCATAAACATCTTACACCAGCTACAAGGAGGCCTAAACGTAGTGTTAATAATAAAAAATAAATGATCACATACAATTAACCCCCATAATAACACAAACTACTCATTGCCCCACACCAAACGCAATAAACCATAACCGTGGCTGAAGTAGCCATCCCAAACCTCTAATAACTTTAACCATTATTTAAAGGTATATCAAACCCCAACATTTTATTTTGTGATTCAGGCAGAGCATACCATGTTAAAAAGGTTTCCATTTTAGTTTTATTATCAAGTTTTACTTCATTACCATGGTATTCTTGCGTCTTGCAGGCTTCCACAGTAGGGGCTTCAAAGGGAGTGCAGCCATCTTGCATGTCTGCACAGATCCGACCCCTAAAATATCATTTTTTACCACATTTGTTGTAGAGTTCTCATAGGTCATGATATATATATATATATATATATATATATATATATATATATATATATATATATATATATAAAATAATGGTGTAATCTTAATCTTCTGGGTCTGCTGAAACAAAAACAAACTGTGCAGCATCTAAAAACTCTGAAACCATTTAACATAGGGGTGGAAATGGCTCAGCAGTTAAAGGGACATGAAACCCATTTTTTTCTATCATGTTTCAGATAGAGCATATAATTTTAAACAACTTCCCAATTTACGTCTATAGATAAATTTGCAGCATTGCTGCTCCTGAGCCTACCTACAGATGTGGCAGAAAGTATTGGTACCCTTCCACTTTTTTGGGAAAATACACAAGTAACAAATTATAAAAGTATTTGGTATCAACCAATCTTTATTTCAAATTTGATAGAACAGAAACTTCACTTTTGATTTATGATTTCACATATTACTCTAAACAGTAAAACAAATGAGAATGGCATGCACAAAAATATTGGCACTCGACCTAATATTTAGTAGCACAGCCTTTGGAGACATTAACTGCAATCAAATGCTTTCTGTAGCTCTGAATAAGATTTCTCCAGTTTTCGACTGAGATTTTGACCCACTCTTCTTGGAGCAAACTGTTCCAGTTCTCTCAGGTTAGATGGATACCTTTTCTCAAATGCAAATTTCAGCTCTTTCCTCAGATGTTCATTGGGATTCAGATCTGGACTCATTGAAGACCACTTCATAACAGTCCAATGTTTTCTGATCCTATGTTCTTGGGTGCTTTTTGAGGTATGTTTCAGGTCATTATAGGACCCATAACCAGTGACTGCGACACAGCTTTCTGACACTGGGCATTACGTTTAGCTTCAGAATGCCTTGATAGTCTTCTGATTTCATTGTGCCCTGCACAGATTCTAGGCACCCATTGCCAGAGGCAGCAAAGCAACCCCAAAACATCACTGAGCCTTCTCCATGTTTCACAGTAGGGATGGTGTTGTTTTCTATGATAGTTTAATTTTTCCTTCTGTAAACATGGAGTTATTGTTATTTGCCAAAAAGCTATACTTTTGTTTCTTTTGTCCAAAGGATATTCTCCCAGAAGGACTGTGGCTTATCAACATGCATTTTGGCAAACTCCAGTCAGACATTTTTGTGTTTCTCTCTTAAAATGCAAGGGTACCAACACTTGCAGCCACATCTGTATGTATTATTTTTAAAAAAGGATACCAAGAGAATCAAGGAGAGATTAGGAGGAAGATGACATAGAATAAATAGATGTATATGATGAATTTGATTTTGCTGAGATGTATGTAGTCTACTAGTTTACAAGGCTCTAGAACTTAATATTTGGACGGGCTATCTAGAAGTAAGTTTTCTGCGAGCGTCGAGTTGCACTCGTATTATGAGTCGAAGGTAAACTGTTTTCAATCATGTGCAAACCAGACAAGCGCAAAAATCCGAACTTAGAATAGTGCGTGTATATTACGTATTCCCCCATAGGAGTCAATGGAGCAAAAAAAGTGGAAAGAAAACTTAATGCTCTATTCGCACTCAAACTCGATCACATATTCTCATGTGCTCTAACCACACATGAAAATATGAATATTTCACATTCCAATATTCTTCACATAGAAGAATATTTTATATTTATTCATAAATAAATATTTCAACAAATACCTGATGTTTTTTGGTACAATATACAGTCTATACCTCTATATATACATGATTATATATATAGTATCTCACAAAAATGAGTACACCCCTCACATTTTTGTAAATATTTTATTATATCTTTTCATGTGACAACACTGAAAAAATGACACTTTGCTACAATGTAAGGCAGTGAGTGTACAGCCTGTATAACAGTGTAAATTTGCTGTCCCCTCAAAATAACTCAACACACAGCCATTAATGTCTAAACTGTTGGCAACAAAAGTGAGTACACCCCTAAGTGGAAATGTCCAAATTGGGCCCAATTAGCCATTTTCCCTCCCCGGTGTCATGTGACTTGTTAGTGTTACAAGGTCTCAGGTATGAATGGGGAGCAGGTGTGTTAAATTTGGTGTAATCACTCTCACACTCTCTTATACTTGTCACTGGAAGTTCAACATGGCACCTCATGGCAAAGAACTCTCTGAGGATCTGAAAAAAAGAATTGTTGCTCTACATAAAGATGGCCTAGGCTATAAGAAGATTAACAAGACCCTGAAACTGAGCTGCAGCACGGTGGGCAAGACCATACAGCAGTTTCACCGGACAGGTTCCACTCAGAACAGGCCTCTCTATGGTCGACCAAAGATCTCGAGTGCACGTGCTCAGCGTCATATCCAGAGGTTGTCTTTGGGAAATAGACGTATGAGTGCTGCCAGCATTGCTGGAGAGGGTGAAGGGGTGGGGGGTCAGCCTGTCGATGCTCAGACCATATGCCGCACACTGCATCAAATTGGTCTGCATGGCTATCATCCCAGAAGGAAGCCTCTTCTAAAGATGATGCATAAGAAAGCCTGCAAACAGTTTGCTGAAGACAAGCAGACTAAGGACATGGATTACTGGAACCATGTCCTGTGGTCCAATGAGATCAAGGTAAACTTATTTGGTTCAGATGGTGTCAAGCGTGTGTGGCGGCAACCAGGTGAGGAGTACAAAAACAAGCGTGTCTTACCTACAGTCAAGCATGGTGGTGGGAGTGTCATGGTCTGGGCCTGCATGAGTGCTGCCGGGACTGGGGAGCTACATTTCATTGAGGGAACCATGAATGCCAACATGTACTGTGACATACTGAAGCAGAGCATGATCCCCTCCCTTCGGAGACTGGGCCACAGGGCAGTATTCCAACATGATAAAGACCCCAAACATGCCTCCAAGATGACCACTGCCTTGCTAAAGAAGCTGAGGGTAAAGGTGATGGACTGGCCAAGCATGTCTCCAGACCTAAACCCTATTGAACATCTGTGGGTATCCTCAGAAGGAAGGTGGGGGAGCGCAAGGTCTCTAAAATTCACCAGCTCTGTGATGTCATCATGGAGGAGTGGAAGATGACTCCAGTGGCAACCTGTGAAGCTC
Source organism: Bombina bombina (assembly GCF_027579735.1). Classification (NCBI taxonomy): domain Eukaryota; kingdom Metazoa; phylum Chordata; class Amphibia; order Anura; family Bombinatoridae; genus Bombina; species Bombina bombina. The sequence continues at coordinate 1,358,386,998 of NC_069500.1, forward strand.
AGATGAACTCCATGCCCAAGAGGGTTAAGGCAGTGCTGGAAAATAATGGTGGCCACACAAAATATTGACACTTTGGGCCCAATTTAGACATTTCCATGTAGGGGTGTACTCACTTTTTTTGCCAACGGTTTAGACATTAATGACTGTGTGTTGAGTTATTTTGAGGGGACAGCAAGTTTACACTGTTATACAGGATGTACACTCACTACTTTACATTATAGCAAAGTGTCATTTCTTCAGTGTTGTCACATGAAAAGATATAATAAAATATTTACAAAAATGTGAGGGGTGTACTCACTTTTGTGAGATACTGTAGGTATAGATATATACAGGTATATATATTAATAGCTGTTTAGAAATACTTATATATATATTCTGCTATGTGCAGAACATTTGAATGTGAAATATTTATAGTAAATACATAGTTAAAACCTTTATTAAATATGAATATTGCATAAATATGTTTTATCTTTAGAGATGTATATAGATGTATGTTTATATTAAAGCCCTTTGCTCTAGAGTCAGACCAAATAAAAAAATATGTTCATAATTTTATCTCCATAGAGAGATTTTGAAAGAAGAAAAGTAAACACATTTTGTCTTTATAATATATAAAATTAGTATATACAGTCTGTTAAACTGATTGCTTAAAGGGACATGAAACCCAACTTTTTTTTTCTCACAATTTAGATAGAGCATACACTTTGAAACAACTTTTTCTAATTCTAATTATCTAATTTGCTTAATACTCTAGGTATCCTTTGTTAAAGTAGCAGCATTTAACTACTAGGAGCTAGCTGAATGCATTGGGTGAGCCAATAACATGAGGCATTTATGTGCAGCCACCAATCAGCAGCTCCTGAGTCTACCTAGGTATCCTTTTCAACAAAGTATACCAAGAGATCAAAACAAATTAGGTAATAGAAGTAAACTGGAAAGAAAAAATGGGTTTCATGTCCCATTAAAGCATTCATGATGTTTATGCCTTTATGTAATGAAGGCTTTTAGCATAAGGGAACTGTGGATTATTTCACACTTATTGTGCCCTTACATAAAATGGTACAAAAACAATTGCACATAGTTTACTGTGCTGTTTAGCAGTATGTAGCAGTATGACGCATATTAGCATACGTACGTCATTAAAGGGACGGTGTACTCAGACAAGCAGCTGGTGAAAGTTAATTGAATTTAATGCAGCTGCAGAAATACCCTTTCAAATGGGCTGGGCTCTCTCCTCCCACCCAACTGGGAGGTTGATTTATACTGCTGTCGTTTGTTTACATAACATTTCCATAGCAAATATTGCAGTACAGAAATTTTCAGTATAAGTGATGGTTTCAAATGGCAAAATCATCTATTTCAAATATCAAAATGAATGTAAATGAGCTATTTGTAAATAATTGAATACACTCCAGCAAGTAAAATTGATCACTGGGAACACATTAAGGGCTAGATTACAAGCGGAGCGCTAATTTATTGCACGTCCGCAATAAAATTAACCAGAGATCAGATCTGGATAATTTTATAAATGTCTTCCAAATCCCTCCAAAATAAAGTTTAAAGATAGTAGCATCTTTATTTTTTTTAATAAAATAACTACAATAAGCAGTTATGAGAGGTTAAAATTGGCAGGTGTGTGGTTGAACAAAAATGGTACTAAAAAGTGACTTTACATTGCGGTCTATTGGAACTGTGTGTTCCCTGTAAATATATATGTATATGGCATGCTTATATATACACATAGTAACACATAAATCTATATGTATATAAGCATTTACATTCACATCTGCTGCCCATCGCTGCATGACTTGCCCCCTTTACTGCACTAGTTCTCATGCCGTGTCTCACCTAACTCGTAATACCAGTACACATTAGCGTGCGCTGGTATTACTCAGTTGAGCGCAAATATAGTTTTAGCATAAGCAATATTTTGCACTCAGCTCGTAATCTGGCCTAAATGGGAGAACATTTTACAGTTAACGTTCTCTTTAATGTAACATAAGTTTAACTATTGGCATCCAAGGAGTTAAAAGTTTAAAAGTAAAATGTAAACAGAATGTGTTTGCGTGTTGGTAAAATGAACTATTTTCAATTCCTCCCATTCCTTCCCAGGTTTATTTGAAAGCTATGATGTTTAGTAGTTTGGAGATTAAACAGACAATGGAAAGGATCAAACAATGCAATAAAGTCTCTGGACATTCAGATGTACAGTCAGAAATGTTTTGTATTATGCTATATATTGTCTTGCAGGCATTAGAGTTGGGTTAGCACTGTGATTACTTGGCATTCTCAAACTATTCCAGTTACAACGAAATGTGAAGTATATTTTATTTCATTTAAATGTTCACATATGTAAATGGACGTACAATTACAGATATTGGTGCAATAAATATGTATATGATAATGGATGCATTTTTATTAAAAGCTGTGCTATAATCTTTAATTTTTGCAATTAAACTAAAACGTTCTTATTATGCATAGTGAACACATAGTGAAATGCACAGTGAATACATAGTGAAATGCCCCGTAAATGCATAGTTAATGCATAGAGAAATGCATATTGAATGCACGGTTAAAAGCATAGTGAAATGCCTCGTAAAGGCATAATAAAATGCATAGGGAAATGCATAGTGAATATATAGTGAATACATAGTGAAATGCATAGTGAATACATAGTGAAATGCACAGTGAATACATAGTGAAATGCACAGTGAATACATAGTGGAATGCACAGTGAATACATAGTGGAATGCACAGTGAATACATAGTGAATATATAGTGAATACATAGTGAAATGCATAGTGAATACATAGTGAAATGCACAGTGAATACATAGTGAATACATAGTTAAATGCATAGTGAATAAATAGTGAAATGCATAGTGAATACATAGTGAAATGCACAGTGAATACATAGTGAAATGCATAATGAATACATAGTTAAATGCATAGTGAAATGCCTCGTAAATGCATAGTCAATACATAGAGAAATGCATATTGAATGCACGGTTAAAAGCATAGTGAAATGTCTTGTAAAGGCATATTGAAATGCATAGTGAATACATAGTGAATACATAGTGACTATATAGTGAATACATAGTGAAATGCACAGTGAATACATAGTGAAATGCACAGTGAATGCATAGTGAAATGCATAGTGAATACATAGTGAAATGCACAGTGAATACATAGTGAAATGCATAGAGGATACATAGTTAAATACATAGTGAAATGCCTTGTAAATGCGTAGTTAATGTATAGAGAAATGAATATTGAATGCACGGTTAAAAGCATAGTGAAATGCCTCGTAAAGGCATAATGAAATGCATAGTGAATACATAGTGAAATGCATAGTGAATACATATTGAATATATAGTGAATACATAGTGAAATGCATAGTGAAATGCACAGTGAATACATAGTTAGATGCATAGGGAAATGCCTCATAAATGCATAGTTAATGCATAGAGAAATGCATATTGAATGTAAAGTTAAAAGCATAGTAAAATGCCTTGTAAAGGCATAATGAAATGCATAGTGAATATATAGTGAATACATAGTAAAATGCATAGTGAATAAATAGTGAATAAATAGTGAAATGCAAAGTGAATACATAGTGAAATGCATAGTGAATGCATAGTGAATACATAGTGAAATGCATAGTGAATGCATAGTGAATACACAGTGAAATGCATAGTGAACACATAGTGAATATACAGTGAAATGCCTAGTGAATACATAGCGAATGCACAGTGAAATGTGTAGTGAATACATAGTGTTGGCACAGTGAAATGCCTAGTGAATAAACAGTTAAATGCATAGTGAAATGCCTCGTAAATGCATAGTTAATGCACAGAGAAATGCATATTGAATGCACGGTTAAAAGCATAGGGAAATGCCTCGTAAATGCATAGTGAACACATAGTAATTATATATAGTGAATATATAGTGAATACATAGTGAAATGCATAGTGAATGCACAGTGAAATGCATAGTGAAATGCCTAGTGAATACATAGTGAATGTACAGTGAAATGCCTAGTGAATACATAGTGAATGTACAGTGAAATGCCTAGTGAAATGCATAGTGAATACACAGTGAAATGCCTAGTGAATACATAGTGAAATGCATAGTGAATGCACAGTAAAATGCATTGGGAATACACAGTGAAATGCATAGTGAATGCATAGTGAAATGTATAGTTAATACATAGTGAAATGCATAGTGAAAACATAGTGAAATGCATAGTGAATACTTAGTGAAATGCATAGTGAATACATAGTGAATGCCTAGTGAATACATAATGAATGCCTAGTGAATACATAGTGAAATGCATAGTAAATACATAGTGAATGCCTAGTGAATACATAGTGAATGCCTAGTGAATACACAGTAAAATGCATAGTGAATACATAGGGAAATACATAGTGAATACATAGTGAATGTCTAGTGAAGACATAGTGAATATATAGTGAATACACAGTGAATACATAGTGAATGCACAGTGAAATGCATAGTGAATTCATAGTGAAATGCATAGTGAATACATAAAGAATGCCTAGTGAATACATAGTGAATACACAGCAAAATGCATAGTGAATACATAGGGAAATACATAGTGAATGTCTAGTGAAGACATAGTGAATACCTAGTGAATACATAGTGAAATGCATAGTAAATACATAGTGAATGCCTAGTGAATACATAGTGAATACACAGTAAAATGCATAGTGAATATATAGGGAAATACATAGTGAATACATAGTGAATGTCTAGTGAAGACATAGTGAATATATAGTGAATACACAGTGAATACATAGTGAATGCACAGTGAAATGTATAGTGAATACATAGTGAAATGCACAGTAAATACATAGTGAAATGCCTAGTGACTGCATAGTAAAATAACTTTGCAATGTACATTATCAGTTTTGTAATCAAAAGGACTCTACACTTTGAGATTTTTAGATCAAATGTTTAGTTAAGTATAGTAAAATAACTTTGCAATATACTTGTCTTTATTGTTGTTATTTATTTTGCCCCTTTTTCATGTAATTAATTGTGGATTTTCTATTTCTAATTATGAACCCTCTTCTATTAAAGCTTGGCAAGATATTTGCTTAGTGAATATGATAGTGAAAGACAGCACCTATTTTCCTTGTGGGGCACGGGAAAAGGGTTAGCCAAACCCCAATGTATATCCAAGAAGAAGTATTTTTCCAGCCACCAGTTGAATTTTAAAAAAGACCTTTATTCATTTCTTACAGGGTCCATCATATCAACAACGTTTCAAACCTATGCCAGGTTCTTAATCATGTCTCTTAAGAACATGATTAAGAACCTGGCATAGGTTTGAAACGTTGTTGATATGATGGACCCTGTAAGAAATGAATAAAGGTCTTTTTTAAAATTCAACTGGTGGCTGGAAAAATACTTCTTCTAAGATATTTGCTTAATCAGCGGATCTACTAATTTTTTGGTATCTGAATATCTCCCCATACAGGGAAATCCTCTTTTTATAGAAGGCTTCACAACAAAGCCTTTCATGGACTGGGCAGAACTAGGACTTAAAAATCTTTCTCAATTAATAAATAAACAAGAGAACTTGTTTAAAACCTTCCAAAATATCAAACAAGAATTTGAGATTCCCAATAGCCATTTATTTGCATATTATCAAGTAAGAAACTATCACCTAGATTACGAGTTTTGCGTTAGAGGCTGTGCGGTGCTAACGAGCAGTTTATGCTCACCGCTAACTTACAGACAGCGCTGGTATTGCGGGTTTTTACAAACCAGACAAGAAGTGAGCGTTGAGCAAAATTTTGCTCATTACCGCACTCCAATACCAGCGCTGCTTACGTTAGCGGTGAGTTGGTGTAACGTGCTCGTGCACGATTTCCCCATAGGAATCAACAGGGAGAGCCGGCTGAAAAAAAGTCTAACACCTGCAAAAAAGCAGCGTAAAGCTCCTTAACGCAGCCCCATTGATTCCTGTGGGGAAATACATTTTATGTCTAAACCTAACACCCTAACATGAACCCCGAGTCTAAACACCCCTAATCTTACACTTATTAACCCCTAATCTGCCGCCCCCGACATCGCTGACACCTACATTATAATTATTAACCCCTAATCAGATGCTCCGGACACCGCCGCCACCTACCTACACTTATTAACCCCTAATCTGCCGCCCTCAACGTTGCCGCCACTATAATAAACATATTAACCCCTAAACTGCTGCGCTCCCGCCTCGCAAACATTAGTTAAATATTATTAACCCCTAATCTGCTGGCGCTAACATCGCCGCCACCTACGTACATTTATTAACCCCTAATCTGCCGCCTCCAACGTCGCCGCCACTATAATAAACATATTAACCCCTAAACCCCAGCACTCCCTCCTTGCAAACATTAGTTAAATATTATTAACCCCTAATCTGCTGGCCCTAACATCGCCGCCACCTACCTTCATTTATTAACCACTAATCTGCCGCCCCTAACGTCGCCGCCACTATACTAAATGTATTAACCCCTAAACCTAAGTCTAACCCTAACACCCCCTAACTTAAATATAATTAAAATAAATCTAAATAAAAATTCCTATCATTAACTAAATAATTCCTATTTAAAACTAAATACTTACCTGTAAAATAAACCCTAAGCTTGCTACAATATAACTAATAGTTACATTGTAGCTTAGTTTAGTATTTATTTTTATTTTTTTAACTAGGTAGAATAGTTATTAAATAGTTATTAACTATTTAATAACTACCTAGCTAAAATAAATACAAAGTTACCTGTAAAATAAAACCTAACCTAAGTTACAATTACACCTGACACTACACTATAATTAAATTATTTCCCTAAATTAAATACAATTAAATACAATTAAATAAAATTATCTAAAGTACAAAACCCCCCCACTAAATTACAGAAAATAATAAACAAATTACAAGATTTTTAAACTAATTACACCTAATCTAATCCCCTAACAAAATAAAAAAGCCCCCCCAAAATAAAAAAGCCCTACACTACACTAAATTACAAATAGCCCTTAAAAGGGCCTTTTGCTGGGCATTGCCCCAAAGTAATCAGCTCTTTTACCTGTAAAAAAAATTACAAATCCCCCCCAACATTAAAACCCACCACCCACACAACCAACCCTACTCTAAAACCCACCCAATACCCCTTAAAAAAACCTAACACTAACCCCTTGAAGATCACCTTACCGGGATAAGTCTTCATCCAACTGGGCCGAAGTCCTCAACGAAGCCGGAAGAAGTCTTCATCTAAGCCGGGCGAATTGGTCCTCCAGACGGGCAGAAGTCTTCATCCAGACAGCATCTTCTATCTTCATCCATTCGGCATGGAGCGGGTCCATCTTCAAGACATCCGACGCAGAGCATCCGACAGCTAAGATTGAATGAAGGTTCCTTTAAATGATTTCATCCAAGATGGCGTCCCTTCAATTCCGATTGGCTGATAGAATTCTATCAGCCAATCGGAATTAAGGTAGAAAAAATCCTATTGGCTGATGCAATAAAACTTTGTATTTATTTTAGCTAGATAGTTATTAAATAGATAATAACTATTTAATAACTATTCTACCTAGTTAAAATAAATACAAACTTGCCTGTAAAATAAAAATAAATCCTAAAATAGCTACAATGTAACTATTAGTTATATTGTAGCAAGCTTAGGGTTTATTTTATAGGTAAGTATTTAGTTTTAAATAGGAATTATTTACTTAATGATAGGAATTTTTATTTAGATTTATTTTAATTATATTTAAGTTAGGTGGTGTTAGGGTTAGACTTAGATTTAGGGGTTAATAACTTTAATATAGTGGCGGCGATGTTGGAGCGGCAGATTAGGGGTTAATAAATGTAGGTAGGTGTCAGTGATGTTAGGGCCGGCAGATTAGGGGTTAATAATATTGAACTAATTTTTGCGAGGCGGGAGTGCGGCGGTTTAGGGGTTAATATGTTTATTATAGTGGTGGCGATGTCCGGTTTGGCAGATTAGGGGTTAAAATGTATTTTAGTGTTTGCGATGTGGGAGGGCCTTGGTTTAGGGGTTAATAGGTAGTTTATGGGTGTTAGTGTACTTTTTAGCACTTTAGTTAAGAGTTTTATGCTACGGCGTTGTAGTGTAAAACTCTTAACTACTGACTTTAAAATGCGGTACCAGTCTTGACAGGAGAGGGTCTAGCGCTCACTCTATGGCAGACTCGTAATACCGGCGCTATGCAAGTCCCATTGAAAAAAGAGGATACACAATTTACGTAAGTGGATTTGCGGTATTTCCAAGTCTGGCCAAAAAAGTGAGCAGTGAGCCTGTACCTTCAAGACTCATAATACCAGCGGGCGTTAAAAAGCAGCATTGGGACCGGCCAACGCTGCTTTTTAAACCTAACACACAACTCGTAATCTAGCCACATGTAATGTCTTTATTTCAACAATTTGGGTATAACTGGAGCTCCAAATTTATGGATTTTTTTTTTATTCAGTTCCGAAGTGGAATTTATTCTATCTCTTCTACATAAAAGGCCCTAATGAATATAAAAAGTAAGAAAATAATGCAAAGAACTCATTCTTAGTGGACTGAAATACTAGGTACAGATTTAGCAGACAATGTAATAACTCAGAGTATTAGAATTAATAAAGCATCCCTAGCAGCATATCATCAGGAATCCCAAATTAATTCAGATGGATTACCTAACTCCAAATAGAATGGTTGAAAAAAAAAAAAACGGGAGAAGCTCTCGGTATAAAATGTTGAAGTAGAAAGGCAAATATATGACATAAGTATGTATACTTATACATTTGAAAATAGAAGTGAATTTAAAAGTGACTTTAAATCACATGCTCTATCTGAATTATGCAGGTTTAATTTTGACTTTCTTATCCCTTTAAAGGAACATGAAACCCAAAATTTTACTTTGACGATTCAGATAGAGCATATGATATCAAACAACTTTCCAATTTACGTCTATTACCAAATGTGCTTTATTCTTTTGGTATCCTTTGTTAAAGGATCAGCAATGACCTACTGGGAGCTAACTGAACACCAATCAGCAGATAGTTCCCATTAGTACATTTCTTTTCCCGGAGCCTACCTAGGTATGCTTTTCAACAAAAGATACCAAGGGAACAAAGCAGATTAGATAAAAGACGTAAATTAAGAAGTTGTTAAAAACGGTATGTTTTATCTGAATCATGAAAGTAAAATGTTTGGCTTTACTGTCCCTTGTATGGTATCACTGAATATTGTTTCATAGATAAAGGGTCATAATAACAACAGATCATTCTAGGTTCTGAATCATTATACTCCCCCTTTCAAAATAGCAGAACAATCTATTACATATCTTGGAATTAAAATCAGTATTAATCATAGGGACTGGTATTCTTTAAACTACCCTCCTCTGTTTGAAAAAATTAAATTCAATTTGATGAAATGGGCTAATCTTCCGCTTTCAATTACTGCAAGAATCAATATAATCATGATGGTTGTGCTACCTAAGCTGTTGTATTTTATGCAAAATATTCCTATTCTTTTAACAAAAGCAAATATTAAGTTTTTGGACAAGTGCGTTAGATCTTTTCTATGGGGGACAGGAAGAAAACAAATCGCCTTACATAAACTTGCACAACTAAGACAATATGGTGGGCTAGCACTTCCTAATTTCTATATTTATAACTGTATTTGTGTAGCGAAAGTAGCCATGGACTGGTTCACTGATGGGAATTATGTGGCATTCTTAGAGGCTGAACAAAACTTAATTTCTCCTTTTTCTCTGACTGCTTTACTGCATTGCCCTAAAAGGCATATTCCAAAGAAAGTTAAGAAAAAATCCACTATATTCCATATTATACTTGCATGGCAAGAATTACGACGTTACCTGAATTGCGATCCCTTTATGTCTGATTTATTGCCTATTGTAGGGAACCCACGGTTTGGTCCTGGTGTATATAATCAATTTTTTAGAAATTGGGCAGCTGCTGGGTTAATTTTTGTAACCCAACTGAAAGATATGAAAACTTCTAACATTATCCATTTGAAAAACTCAAAGAGCTGTTTCAGTTACAGAATCCAGATTTCTATGCATACCTACAAGTTAGACATTGGTATACTGAAATAAGTCGAGTTAGTAACGCAGATTGGATACATACAGGTATCAAAATGGGATTGTCTTTATTTACAATAGGTAAACATTCCATTAATTATTGGTATAAACTGCTTTTATCTAAAGCGGGCGATGCTAATATTACGGAAATATGTACAAAGTGGTGTTTAGATTTTCCAAATTTAGATGAAGAGAAAGTAAAGTATAGTATAACGGCAATGGAGGAAGCCCCTCTATCGGCAAATTGGCGTGAAATACACGTGAAACTGCTGAATAGAATTTACATTACACCGCACAGATTAAATAAATGGTTCCCTATAACTCAAAATCTGTGTCCGAGATGCTCTTCAAGTGAAGCCGACCTGGTCCACATGTTTTGGAGCTGTCCAAAAATACAGCAATTCTGGAAACGTACACAATATTGGTTGGGTAAGGTGCTAACAATACAGTTTGTGATAGAGCTCCAACATATAATCTTTCTAGCAGATACTCGAGACAAACCACACAATAGGGAGTTCATTAATATAACAATTTTAGGGGGGAGGTACCTCGTTCTTAAAAACTGTAAGAAGAAAAAGGCCCCTACAATAAATAATTTAACATTTTTGCTTCAATCGCAATATATAATCGAGCAGTTTGATTCTATAAATTGTACAGATAGACAGCAAAATAGGTTTTTGATGAAGTTATTGGACTTTGTCAAACTTTGCATAATATGGGATTAGATCTTTAATGAACAGGCCCGGCATTATCCTCCGCACCTTAAGTTACGTCATAATTCTCTTTTTTTTTTTTTACTCTGAATTGTTCTGTTTTGTTTTGATTTGTTCTGTTTTGTTCTGTCGTTATTTTTATTCTTTCCTTTTACTTGCTTCTCTTTAAAATGTATAACTGTCTACAATGGTGAAATCAAAATTGTAAAGAAATGTAAGGTCGAGATTATCCCATACTAGAATATTACCCACCATGTGAATGTATATTGTTAGAATTTGAAATTTGTCCACTATGGGTGATTACAGAATAGATCTGATAAGTGAGCAGATTTGTTTAATTGTAAAGTATTATGGGCATAGAAAATGATCTAACTGTGCTTGACTATATGGTGACTGTTTTTTCTTTGTTTTTTGGCCGATTGCTATGTCCTATTTTACTATATGCTCAGGACGGATATAAGTATATGAGCTGAAATATATGTTTGTTATGATTACTTAAATTACATGTTAAGATGTTTCGGTTGATGTATGGTACGACCTTATCAATAAAAAGTATTGTATCTAAACAACAGATCATTCTAGAAAGGGGCTGAATTCTTCCGGCTGCCATCTGTATGTATTTCACTCTAAGCTATTATAAGCATTAATATATATGTGTGTCAAGTTCTACTCTAGCTATACAGTGTTTCATTCATTTTCTTTTCATTGGCTTTTGGTGTTCTGTAACTTTCTACTTTAGATTCAGTCATTTAAATCAGCTTTTGTTTTGTAAAGTCTTACAGCTGCCAGGAGAGCATTTAAAAAAAAGAAAAAAAATCCTTTCTGAATTAAGAGACCAGAAATACCACATGTGCAGAGAAACAAGTGGTATATTAGCAACTCCTGCTCTGTATCTCAGCTGCTGTCATTTGATAAGGAGCAACTGGTTTCCAAAAATAGAAAATAAAGTTAAGAAACATTCAATAGTAAATTACCATTCATCAATTAATTTACAATGGAATTATGCACGTAGATTTTATGATACCAGCCATGTGATATTGCGGGTTATAAATAATCAAGAACTATAGTACAGTATAATTAACTCTGCTGGTTCCTCATGTTTAAAGTTTACTGTATGACACAAGGGGGCGGAACCTGCTGGGAGGGAGATTCTTTTTATAGGACTGTTCTTTGGGAATCTGAAGGTGCTGAAATAGCAGGCGTGACAAGGGATTTTGGATATAGTCTGGAACAGTCTGCCTCACTAGGTTTTGTTCAGGGGCATGACAGTTAAAGGGATGGAGAACGTAGAAGTGTTCAACTCTGAGGGCAAAGGGAGAGGTCTGAAGGGGACTAGTGACTTCTGGGCCGGGGATGTCATTTTTGCAGAACCTGCTTATGCTGCAGTTGTGTTTGACAAGTAAGTTTACTGTTTTTTTTTTGTTATGTGATTTTAACAATTTTGCAGATAGAGGAAAATGATAAAGAAATATTATAATTAATGATTAAAAGCAACACTATATGATCATACATAATGATTATTATTACTTTTTATGTGCAAAGTACTGATTACATTCAGCTGGGAATTGGAATTACACATTTATATAGAGTGGAAAATATCACTATAGTTTATTTGTACGCACAAAAAAAGGTTATTATTCAATAGGGGAGATTTAAATGGACATAAATAGTTTGTGATTCAGACAGAGCTTGCAATTTTTTTAAAAAAAGTTTCCATTTTACTTTTGTTATCAAATTTGTTTCATTCCTGTGCTAGTCTGTGTTGAAGAGATACCTAGGTAGCCATCTGTAGGACTACGTGGCCATAGCCATCTAATGCTCTTGCAAATGGATAACATTCGTGTAAAACTGCTGCCATATATATGTCCCTGCTTTCCAACGAAAGATACCAAGAGAACAAATAAAAATTGATGACAGAAGTAAATTTGAAAGTTGTTTAAAATCACATGCTCTATCTGAATCAAGAAATGCATCTTTTGGTTTTCATACCTCTATAAGTTACTAGATCACTTAATGTTAAAGTTAGGCAAATGACAAATATCTTACTTTTGAGCTTCCTTACTAGTCTGTATGTGTTTGCAATAATAAATATATGAATTGAATGAAGTATTGTGCACCGACCTGATTGGTTGTTGCATGGTAAGGAGAGTGCACTTCACAAAATAATCTATTTTCATGTAAATAAGGAACAATAATAGCACCTTTTATTACATTTATTATACAATATGTTAAATTCTGTTAAACTGAGACTAGCAGGGAATGTATGTTGTTTTCTGCAGTGCTTACCGGCTGATGGGAACATTTCCTACAGTTATATGGGTGATCGTTACAAGCTTCTAAGTCCTACATGATACGAAAAATCTAACTGTAAAGGATTTTCAAATAGCCTTAGAGAACAGAGCATTGTGTACTGTGTCCATTTAAATCATTTAAAGACTGTTCATCAAATTCTCAAATTATATAGAAGTGATTTGGATTAGCTACATACACATTGTTATTTAACTATTGTCATTTTTTATAAACCATTTGTAAAAACAAACAAACTGTTATTTAGTATTTGTTTAAAAGGAGCAACATATGGTTTGTAAAGTTGCTACATAATTTGTCCACCTGTTACTAACAGTTGTGTAAACTAGAATTTTCTTTTGATTTCAACTGTCATAGTAGTAATTTACATTTGTTAGTGTTCTCAAAATGCAGTAACTTTTAACTTGTTATTTAAAATAATTAGAACATTAGCTTTATTTTTATTCTTTATTATAACATTTTTAAAGGGATATTAAACCCCAAAAAAATGTTCTTTTGTGATTCAGACAGAGCATACAATTTAAAAAAAAATGTTTCCAATGACTTCTACTCTATCAAATGTGTTCCATTCCTATGGTATTCTTTGTTGAATAGATACCTAGCACAATATGGCAGGAAATAGTGCTCTCATATAGTGCTCTTGTTGAGTTGAAGAACTTTGCTAGCAAAATTACATATTGATTCAGTCTGGGGTCAAAGCATTATTGGTATATTACTGGGTATAGGGTAGTAGGGGCATTTGCCTTGGACCACCAGTGAGCTTCTGATGTTATAATAACAGTTGTTGTGATGTTATAATAAATGTCAATTAAAAAGTTGTTTAAAATAGTGTGTTCTATGAGAATCATTACATATAAATGTTAGGTTTCATGTCCCTTTAACAGTTTATCTTAGCTTCTACAGATGTAATAAAATTCCTGGCTCAGCTACCATCTGTATACTGTACTAATGTAGTTGTATATGACCTTGAGCAAGTCCTTAGGAAAAATCAGCAACAATCTGCTTTGGGAAGTATTTTTAGTGAGTTTTATTTCTCATCATAATTTGATCCTGGCAAAACTTGTGTATTGGCAATAAGTATCTGCGTTAATTAAATCAATTAATTAAATAATTAATGCAGTTTTAATTATTTCAGACTTTACTTAAAGGGACAGTAAACCTTAAAAATAATGTTATATATTTCTGCACATAGTGCAGAATTATATAACATTATTTAAGTGCTATAGTTCTAATAGCCTTTTTTACCTTTAAATATATAAAAATTATGGCGCTTTTACAGACCCGCTCTCTGCTCTCTGCTGAGCGGGTCTGTAATATTTAGTCAGCGCATCGGGCCAGCTGTATAGTCACAGCCCGGCCCGACCGCGCCATAGCACTAAGTGCAGCTCGCTCCTGTCACAGTTAGTCTTATGGCGCGGTTGGGCCGGGCTGTGACTATACAGCTGGCCCGATGCGCTGACTAAATATTACAGACCCGCTCAGCAGAGAGCAGAGAGCGGGTCTTGTAAAAGCGCCATAATTTTTATATATTTAAAGGTAAAAAAGGCTATTAGAACTATAGCACTTAAATAATGTTATATAATTCTGCACTATGTGCAGAATTATATAACATTATTTTTAAGGTTTACTGTCCCTTTAAATTATTTTTTCTTTGTTTAATCCAAATTGGCCCTTTATAAAGAATTACAATTGTTTTTTATAGATGCTGAATTATTTTTTTTATGATTGTCCACTACTAGAGAAGCAGGAGTTGATTTTATGAGCCAGTGTTTAACCGATCCCTAGGGATTATTTGTGCAGAAACATCCACTTGCTGTTAGTTTCAAAATTAGCTTGACCTTTTTTAATGCTAAAATGGTTATATAAGTTTGAATAGAGCTATTAACATATGCATAACAAAACTGGGTTTAAGCTCAATAAATACAGTAGAATTGAATAACTGAGAAATACACAATAAGAAGAAAATATAGTAGCATTTACTTTGTATTTGAAATGAGCAGTAAAATCATTTCTGGCAAATTTTAAAGTTAACACAGTTTTCCCTTCCCCTTTATCATGTGACAGCCATCAGCCAATCACAGAATGCATATAAGTCTAGTAGCAAGTCTCAACGCTTTGTCTGCCCATGAGCGCCTCGCACACCCTCGATATGCGCAAAGCATCAACACTTAATTTCCAGCTCCATATATCATCACAATTAAAGGGACACTGAACCCAATTTTTTTATTTTGTGATTCAGATAGCGCATGAAATTTTAAGCAACTTTCTAATTTACTCCTATTATCACATTTTTTTATTCTCTTGGTATCTTTATTTGAAATGCAAGAATGTAAGTTTAGATGCCGGCCCATTTTTTGTGAACAACCTGGGTTGTCCTTGCTGATTGGTGGATAAATTCATCCACCAATAAAAAAAGTGCTGTCCATAGTTCTGAAGAAAAAAAAAAGCTTAGATGCCTTCTTTTTCAAATAAAGATAGCAAGAGAACGAAGAAAAATTGATAATAGGAGTAAATTAGAAAGTTGCTTAAAATTGCATGCTCTATCTGAATCACAAAATATTTTTTTTGGGTTCAGTGTCCCTTTAAAGGTGTCTCCTAAATTCATTAACTTGCATGTACACACAAAACATAATTTATGTAAGAACTTACCTGATAAATTCATTTCTTTCATATTAGCAAGAGTCCATGAGCTAGTGACGTATGGGATATACATTCCTACCAGGAGGGGCAAAGTTTCCCAAACCTCAAAATGCCTATAAATACACCCCTCACCACACCCACAATTCAGTTTAACGAATAGCCAAGAAGTGGGGTGATAAAAAAGTGCGAAAGCATATAAAATAAGGAATTGGAATAATTGTGCTTTATACAAAATCATAACCACCACAAAAAAAGGGCGGGCCTCATGGACTCTTGCTAATATGAAAGAAATGAATTTATCAGGTAAGTTCTTACATAAATTATGTTTTCTTTCATGTAATTAGCAAGAGTCCATGAGCTAGTGACGTATGGGATAATGACTACCCAAGATGTGGATCTTTCCACACAAGAGTCACTAGAGAGGGAGGGATAAAATAAAGACAGCCAATTCCTGCTGAAAATAATCCACACCCAAAATAAAGTTTAACGAAAAACATAAGCAGAAGATTCAAACTGAAACCGCTGCCTGAAGTACTTTTCTACCAAAAACTGCTTCAGAAGAAGAAAATACATCAAAATGGTAGAATTTAGTAAAAGTATGCAAAGAGGACCAAGTTGCTGCTTTGCAGATCTGGTCAACCGAAGCTTCATTCCTAAACGCCCAGGAAGTAGAAACTGACCTAGTAGAATGAGCTGTAATTCTCTGAGGCGGAGTTTTACCCGACTCAACATAGGCAAGATGAATTAAAGATTTCAACCAAGATGCCAAAGAAATGGCAGAAGCTTTCTGGCCTTTTCTAGAACCGGAAAAGATAACAAATAGACTAGAAGTCTTACGAAAAGATTTCGTAGCTTCAACATAATATTTCAAAGCTCTAACAACATCCAAAGAATGCAACGATTTTTCCTTAGAATTCTTAGGATTAGGACATAATGAAGGAACCACAATTTCTCTACTAATGTTGTTGGAATTCACAACTTTAGGTAAAAATTCAAAAGAAGTTCGCAACACCGCCTTATCCTGATGAAAAATCAGAAAAGGAGACTCACAAGAAAGAGCAGATAATTCAGAAACTCTTCTGGCAGAAGAGATGGCCAAAAGGAACAAAACTTTCCAAGAAAGTAATTTAATGTCCAATGAATGCATAGGTTCAAACGGAGGAGCTTGAAGAGCTCCCAGAACCAAATTCAAACTCCAAGGAGGAGAAATTGACTTAATGACAGGTTTTATACGAACCAAAGCTTGTACAAAACAATGAATATCAGGAAGAATAGCAATCTTTCTGTGAAAAAGAACAGAAAGAGCAGAGATTTGTCCTTTCAAAGAACTTGCGGACAAACCCTTATCTAAACCATCCTGAAGGAACTGTAAAATTCTCGGTATTCTAAAAGAATGCCATGAAAAATGATGAGAAAGACACCAAGAAATATAAGTCTTCCAGACTCTATAATATATCTCTCGAGATACAGATTTACGAGCCTGTAACATAGTATTAATCACAGAGTCAGAGAAACCTCTTTGACCAAGAATCAAGCGTTCAATCTCCATACCTTTAAATTTAAGGATTTCAGATCCTGATGGAAAAAAGGACCTTGTGACAGAAGGTCTGGTCTTAACGGAAGAGTCCACGGTTGGCAAGAGGCCATCCGGACAAGATCCGCATACCAAAACCTGTGAGGCCATGCCGGAGCTACCAGCAGAACAAACGAGCATTCCTTCAGAATCTTGGAGATTACTCTTGGAAGAAGAACTAGAGAAGGAAAGATATAGGCTGGATGATACTTCCAAGGAAGTGATAATGCATCCACTGCCTCCGCCTGAGGATCCCGGGATCTGGACAGATACCTGGGAAGTTTCTTGTTTAGATGAGACGCCATCAGATCTATTTCTGGAAGTTCCCACATTAGAACAATCTGAAGAAATACCTCTGGGTGAAGAGACCATTCGCCCGGATGCAACGTTTGGCGACTGAGATAATCCGCTTCCCAATTGTCTACACCTGGGATATGAACCACAGAGATTAGTCAGGAGCTGGATTCCGCCCAAACCAAAATTCGAGATACTTCTTTCATAGCCAGAGGACTGTGAGTCCCTCCTTGATGATTGATGTATGCCACAGTTGTGACATTGTCTGTCTGAAAACAAATGAACGATTCTCTCTTCAGAAGAGGCCAAAACCGAAGAGCTCTGAAAATTGCACGGAGTTCCAAAATATTGATCGGTAATCTCACCTCCTGAGATTCCCAAACTCCTTGTGCCGTCAGAGATCCCCACACAGCTCCCCAACCTGTGAGACTTGCATCTGTTGAAATTACAGTCCAGGTCGGAAGCACAAAAGAAGCCCCCTGAATTAAACGATGGTGATCTGTCCACCATGTTAGAGAGTGTCGAACAATCGGTTTTAAAGATATTAATTGAGATATCTTCGTGTAATCCTTGCACCATTGCTTCAGCATACAGAGCTGAAGAGGTCGCATGTGAAAACGAGCAAAGGGGATCGCGTCCGATGCAGCAGTCATAAGACCTAGAATTTCCATGCATAAGGCTACCGAAGGGAATGATTGTGACTGAAGGTTTCGACAAGCTGTAATCAACTTTAGACGTCTCTGGTCTGTTAAAGACAGAGTCATGGACACTGAATCCATCTGGAAACCCAGAAAGGTTACCCTTGTCTGAGGAATCAAAGAACTTTTTGGTAAATTGATCCTCCAACCATGATCTTGAAGAAACAACACAAGTCGATTCGTATGAGATTCTGCTAAATGTAAAGACTGAGCAAGTACCAAGATATCGTCCAAATAAGGAAATACCACAATACCCTGTTCTCTGATTACAGACAGCAGGGCACCGAGAACCTTTGTAAAAATTCTTGGAGCTGTAGCTAGGCCAAACGGCAGAGCCACAAACTGGTAATGCTTGTCCAGAAACGAGAATCTCAGGAACTGATAATGATCTGGATGAATCGGAATATGCAGATATGCATCCTGTAAATCTATTGTGGACATATAATTCCCTTGCTGAACAAAAGGTAAGATAGTCCTTACAGTTACCATCTTGAACGTTGGTATCCTTACATAACGATTCAATATTTTTAGATCCAGAACTGGTCTGAAAGAATTCTCCTTCTTTGGTACAATGAAGAGATTTGAATAAAACCCCATCCCCTGTTCCAGAACTGGAACTGGCATAATTACTCCAGTCAACTCTAGATCTGAAACACATTTCAGAAATGCTTGAGCTTTACTGGATTTACTGGGACACGGGAAAGAAAAAATCTCTTTGCAGGAGGTCTCAACTTGAAATCAATTCTGTACCCTTCTGAAACAATGCTCTGAATCCAAAGATTGTGAACAGAATTGATCCAAATTTCCTTGAAAAAACGTAACCTGCCCCCTACCAGCTGAGCTGGAATGAGGGCCGCACCTTCATGTGGACTTAGAAGCAGGCTTTGCCTTTCTAGCTGGCTTGGATTTATTCCAGACTGGAGATGGTCTCCAAACTGAAACTGCTCCTGAGGATGAAGGATCAGGCTTTTGTTCTTTGTTGAAACGAAAGGAACGAAAACGATTATTAGCCCTGTTTTTACCTTTAGATTTTTTATCCTGTGGTAAAAAAGTTCCTTTCCCACCAGTAACAGTTGAAATAATGGAATCCAACTGAGAACCAAATAATTTGTTACCCTGGAAAGAAATGGAAAGTAAAGTTGATTTAGAAGCCATATCAGCATTCCAAGTTTTAAGCCATAAAGCTCTTCTAGCTAAAATAGCTAGAGACATAAACCTGACATCAACTCTGATAATATCAAAAATGGCATCACAGATAAAATTATTAGCATGCTGAAGAAGAATAATAATATCATGAGAATCACGATGTGTTACTTGTTGCGCTAAAGTTTCCAACCAAAAAGTTGAAGCTGCAGCAACATCAGCCAAAGATATAGCAGGTCTAAGAAGATTACCTGAACACAGATAAGCTTTTCTTAGAAAGGACTCAATTTTCCTATCTAGAGGATCCTTAAACGAAGTACCATCTGACGTAGGAATAGTAGTACGTTTAGCAAGGGTAGAAATAGCCCCATCAACTTTAGGGATCTTGTCCCAAAATTCTAATCTGTCAGACGGCACAGGATATAATTGCTTAAAACGTTTAGAAGGAGTAAATGAATTACCCAAATTATCCCATTCTTTGGAAATTACTGCAGAAATAGCATTAGGAACAGGAAAAACTTCTGGAATAACCACAGGAGCTTTAAATACCTTATCTAAACGTTTAGAATTAGTATCAAGAGGACCAGAATCCTCTATTTCTAAAGCAATTAGTACTTCTTTAAGTAAAGAACGAATAAATTCCATTTTAAATAAATATGAAGATTTATCAGCATCAACCTCTGAGACAGAATCCTCTGAACCAGAGGAATCATCAGAATCAGAATGATGATGTTCATTTAAAAATTCATCTGTAGGGAGAGAAGTTTTAAAAGATTTTTTACGTTTACTAGAAGGAGAAATAACAGACATAGCCTTCTTTATGGATTCAGAAACAAAATCTCTTATATTATCAGGAACATTCTGCACCTTAGATGTTGAAGGAACTGCAACAGGCAATGGTACTTTACTAAAGGAAATATTATCTGCTTTAACAAGTTTGTCATGACAATCAATACAAACAACAGCTGGAGAAATAGCTACCAAAAGTTTACAGCAGATACACTTAGCTTTGGTAGATTCAGCACTTGACAGCGATTTTCCTGTAGTATCTTCTGACTCAGATGCAACGTGAGACATCTTGCAATATGTAAGAGAAAAAACAACATATATATAAAGCAAAATTGATCAAATTCCTTAAATGACAGTTTCAGGAATGGGAAAAAATGCCAAAGAACAAGCTTCTAGCAACCAGAAGCAATAAAAAATGAGACTTAAATAATGTGGAGACAAAAGTGACGCCCATATTTTTTCGCGCCAAATAAGACGCCCACATTATTTGGTGCCTAAATGCTTTTTGGCGCCAAAAATGACGCCACATCCGGAACGCCGACATTTTTGGCGCAAAATAACGTCAAAAAAATGACGCAACTTCCGGCGACACGTATGACGCCGGAAACGGAAATAGAATTTTTGCGCCAAAAAAGTCCGCGCCAAGAATGACGCAATAAAATGAAGCATTTTCAGCCCCCGCGAGCCTAACAGCCCACAGGGAAAAAGTCAAATTTTAAGGTAAGAAAAATGTTAAATTAAAATGCATTATCCCAAATATGAAACTGACTGTCTGAAAATAAGGAAAGTTGAACATTCTGAGTCAAGGCAAATAAATGTTTGAATACATATATTTAGAACTTTATAAACAAAGTGCCCAACCATAGCTAGGAGTGTCACAGAAAATAAGACTTACTTACCCCAGGACACTCATCTACATATAGTAGATAGCCAAACCAGTACTGAAACGAGAATCAGCAGAGGTAATGGTATATATAAGAGTATATCGTCGATCTGAAAAGGGAGGTAAGAGATGAATCTCTACGACCGATAACAGAGAACCTATGAAATAGACCCCTTAGAAGGAGATCACTGCATTCAAATAGGCAATACTCTCCTCACATCCCTCTGACATTCACTGCACGCTGAGAGGAAAACCGGGCTCCAACTTGCTGCGGAGCGCATATCAACGTAGAATCTAGCACAAACTTACTTCACCACCTCCATCGGAGGCAAAGTTTGTAAAAACTGAATTGTGGGTGTGGTGAGGGGTGTATTTATAGGCATTTTGAGGTTTGGGAAACTTTGCCCCTCCTGGTAGGAATGTATATCCCATACGTCACTAGCTCATGGACTCTTGCTAATTACATGAAAGAAATATAAATTCACACTCACACATATGTAGTATATACACATGCACACACAGTACATATACACACTCACACATGCAGTACATATTTACATACACACAAAACATATACATACACACACAAACAGAAAATATATATACACACAGTACATATACACACACACATACACTCATACAGAACATATACATACATACTCATACAGTACATATACACACATACACTCATACAGAACATATACATACACATACACACACACACAGTACATATACACACATACACTCATACTGAACATATACATACACACACAAACAGAACATATACATACATATACACACAGTACATATACACACACGCACACATACACTCATACAGAACATATACATACACACACACAGTGCATATACACACACAGTGCATATACACACATACACTCATACAGAACATATACATACACACACACAGTACATATACACACATACACTCATACAGAACATATACATACACACACAAACAGAACATATACATACATATACACACAGTATATATACACACATACACTCATACAGAACATATACATACACACACAGTAGATATACATATACACACACAGTACATATACATACACATGCAGTACATATACATATACACACACACACAGTACATATACATACACACACAGTACATATACATACACACACATATACACACACACAGTACATATACATATACACTCATACAGAACATATACATACACACACAGTACATATACATACACACACAGTACATATACATATACACACACAGTATATATACATACACACACAGTACATATACATACACACACACAGTACATATACATATACACACACAGTACATATACATATACACACACAGTACATATACATATACACACACAGTACATATACATACACACAGTACATATACATATACATATACACACACAGTATATATATATATATATATATATATATATATATATACATACACACACAATACATATACATACACACACAGTACATATACACACACATATACACACACACAGTACATATACATACACACACACAGTACATATACATACACACACAGTATATATACATCCACACACAGTACATATACATACACACACACACACACACAGTACATATACATACACACACACACACACACACAGTACATATACATATACACACACAGTACATATACATATACACTCATACAGAACATATACATACACACACACAGTACATATACATATACACACACAGTATATATACATACACACACACACACACACACACACACACACACACAGTACATATACATATACACACACAGTACATATACATATACACACACAGTACATATACATATACACACACAGTACATATACATATACACACACAGTACATATACATATACACACACAGTACATATACATATACACACACAGTACATATACATATACACACAGTACATATACATATACACACACAGTACATATATATACACACACACACACACACACACAGTACATATACATATACACACACAGTACATATACATATACACACACAGTACATATACATATACACACACAGTACATATACATACACACACACACAGTACATATACATATACACACACAGTACATATACATATACACACACAGTACATATACATATACACACACAGTACATATACATACACACACACAGTACATATACATATACACACACAGTACATATACATATACACACACAGTACATATACATACACACACACACAGTACATATACATATACACACACAGTACATATACATATACACACACAGTACATATACATATACACACACAGTACATATACATACACACACACAGTATATATACATACACACACAGTACATATACATATACACACACAGTACATATACATATACACACACAGTACATATACATATACACACACAGTACATATACATATACACACACAGTACATATACATACACACACAGTACATATACATATACACACACACAGTAAATATACATACACACACAGTACATATACATACACACACAGTACATATACACACACATATACACACACACAGTACATATACATACACACACACAGTACATATCCATCCACACACAGTATATATCCATCCACACACAGTACATATACATACACACACACAGTACATATATATACACACACACACACACACACAGTACATATACACACACAGTACATATACATATATACACACACACAGTACATATACATACACACACAGTACATATACACACACATATACACACACAGTACATAACACATACACTCATACAGAACATATACATACACACACAGTACATATACATATACACACACACAGTATATATACATACACACACACACACACACAGTACATATACATATACACACACAGTACATATACATATACACACACAGTACATATACATATACACACACAGTACATATACATATACACACACACAGTACATATACATACACACACACACGCACAGTACATATACATATACACACACAGTACATATACATATACACACACAGTACATATACACACACAGTACATATACATATACACACACAGTACATATACATATACACACACAGTACATATACATACACACACAGTACATATACATATACACACACAGTACATATACATATACACACACAGTACATATACATACACACACACAGTACATATACATATACACACACAGTACATATACATATACACACACAGTACATATACACACACACACAGTACATATACATATACACACGCAGTACATATACATCTACACACACAGTACATATACATATACACACACAGTACATATACATATACACACACAGTACATATACATACACACACACACAGTACATATACATATACACACACAGTACATATACACACACACAGTACATATACATATACACACACAGTACATATACTTATACATATATACACACAGTACATATACATACACACAGTACATATACATGATATACACACACAGTACATATACATACACACACAGTACATATACATATACACACACAGTACATATACATACACACACAGTACATATACACACATATACACACACAGTACATATACATATACACTCATACAGAACATATACATACACACACAGTAGATATACATATACACACACAGAACATATACATACACACACAGTACATATACATATACACACACACAGTACATATACACACATATACACACACACACACAGTACATATACATATACACACACACACAGTACATATACATACACACACAGTACATATACATATACACACACAGTACATATACATACACACACAGTACATATACATATACACACACAGTACATATACACATATACACTCATACAGAACATATACATTCACACACAGTACATATACATATACACACAGTACATATACATACACACACAGTACATATACATACACACACAGTACATATACATACACACACACAGTACATATACATATACACACACAGTACATATACATACACACACAGTACATATACACACACAGTACATATACACACATATACACTCATACAGAACATATACATACACACACAGTACATATACATATACACACACAGTACATATACATACACACACAGTACATATACATACACACACAGTACATATACATATACACACAGTACATATACATACACACACAGTACATATACATATACACACACAGTACATATACACACATATACACTCATACAGAAAATATACATTCACACACACACAGTACATATACACACATATACACTCATACAGATCATATACATACACACACAGTAGATATACATATACACACACAGTACATATACATACACACACAGTACATATACATATACACACACACGGTACATATACATACACACAGTACATATACACACATATACACACACAGTACATATACATATACACACACACACAGTACATATACATATACACTCATACAGAACATATACATTCACACACACAGTACATATACACACATATACACTCATACAGAACATATACATTCACACACACACAGTACATATACACACATATTCACTCATACAGAACATATACATTCACACACACACAGTACATATACACACATACACACACAGTAGATATACATATACACACACAGTACATATGCATACACACACAGTACATATACATATACACACACACACAGTACATATACACACAGTACATATACACACATATACACACACAGTACATATACACTAATACAGAACATATACATTCACACACACACAGTACATATACACACATATACACTCATACAGAACATATACATTCACACACACAGTATACAGGTATATACACACATACACTCATACAGAACATATACATTCACACACACAGTACATATACACACATATACACTCATACAGAACATATACATTCACACACACAGTATACAGGTATATACACACATACACTCATACAGAACATATACATTCACACACACAGTACATATACACACATATACACTCATACAGAACATATACATTCACACACACACAGTACATATACACACATATACACTCATACAGAACATATACATTCACACACACAGTATACAGGTATATACACACATACACTCATACAGAACATATACATTCACACACACAGTATATATATACAGTACTGTGCAAAATATTTAGGTCACCATTAGATTTGTTGTTTTAGCAAAGTTTTAATGACCCTCCACATTTAATTTTCGGTCTCTCGATGAAGATACAAACAGAAAATACTGGAAATATGTACACAAAATATAAAAAACACAATTTTCAGAACAAAATGGCTTCTTCAGGCAAATGTCATTATTTAGTGTGACCTCCCTTGGCATTAAGCACTTCTTGAACTCTTTTGGGGAGACTGTCCTGAAGTTTTCTGAAGTAAATATATATATATATCGTATACCAGGCTTCTTTAAGCACTTCCCAGAGTCCATGACTATCAGTGTTTTATCAGCTCTTTTTCTCTCCAAATATGATTTCACTGCATTAGCAGTGTACTTGGGATCGTTATCATACTAAAAAATAAAACCATAATATCCAAAAAATCCCAGCCACTGAGTCTTATAATTGAATGCAGAATTTTAATCTTTCAGCAGAAAACTGCAATACAGTGTAATCTTTCACACTATGCAATAATGGCAAGGAGAAGCGTTGGATGAAAGTTCATTCAGATCCACACATACCCCATCCACCAAACACATCCGTATCAAACATTCAGCAATGATATGAAAAATAAAAATACAAGAAATAAACAGAGAAATAGTTACACTCCCAGGGCGTCCCCAGGGAGTGAAGACAGGCACCACATGTAAAAGTAAAGTAACTATATCATATAGGAGTAACATAGTGTTGTAGCAAACACAAAGTATCCACTTAGTCCGTGGCCTTGTAACAGTTCAAATGAACGATGTATCACGCTCTTACAGTAGGACGCCACCACCGGTATCTGTCTGTGTTGTCTGAGCCACAGTGTGTGTTCCCGGTGAACGGTTACCTGATATGAGAGGTGAGATTTGAGTTCTTCGATGGAATGATCCATTACCACACTGAAGTACATGGCGGTGATCTGGTCTCACGGTATCACTTGAAATAACAACACGCACTGAAGCAGGTAACATTGTTATCCATTTCTCTTTATCGGCCCGAGTTACATGTCAGAGTTTGCTAGCTGTTATAAGGATGTGAGATATTCGCAGCTTTGCATACATTAATGTGGGGCATATTGAATTCTTTTGAAGAAAGGATCCTTGCATACTGTGCTGTTTGAGATACCGTGAGTGAAAAAGTAAGAGTGTGAGGTTGGGCCAGAATTAAGAGCATATCTCCTTGTACACCATCTGTGGCCAGTCACTCGACAGTTTCCTTGGAGGGACATTGTAGTGTTAACATTGATACGATCATATATGCAGTACATGTTACTTGGGTCTCTCCGGGACTTATTCATTAAGGATTACAAATGCTGTAGCAGGCTTCTTTACTCTGTGACTGTTTCAACACACCAACAATAGAGTTACCGGATAATAACTGCAACTGACATATAACAGATTCAGCTTAAGTATCTGGAATAGAGCGTGATACATCGTTCAATTGAACTGTTACAAGGCCACGGACTAAGTGGATACTCATATCAGGTAACCGTTCACCGGGAACACACACTGTGGCTCAGACAACACAGACAGATACCGGTGGTGGCGTCCTACTGTAAGAGCGTGATACATCGTTCATTTGAACTGTTACAAGGCCACGGACTAAGTGGATACTTTGTGTTTGCTACAACACTATGTTACTCCTATATGATATAGTTACTTTACTTTTACATGTGGTGCCTGTCTTCACTCCCTGGGGACGCCCTGGGAGTGTAACTATTTCTCTGTTTATTTCTTGTATTTTTATTTTTCATATCATTGCTGAATGTTTGATACGGATGTGTTTGGTGGATGGGGTATGTGTGGATCTGAATGAACTTTCATCCAACGCTTCTCCTTGCCATTATTGCATAGTGTGAAAGATTACACTGTATTGCAGTTTTCTGCTGAAAGATTAAAATTCTGCATTCAATTATAAGACTCAGTGGCTTGGATTTTTTGGATATTATATTATTATTTAGTCTAGGACCGGACTTTGTCCCGTGCCTGAGCATATTAGAGAGTTTATATTACTGGGTGGTGCGGTCACTTTATATAGCACGTAAAAAATAAAACCATTCCCAATCGGGCGCTTTCCAGAAGGAATGTTATGATGAATTAAAAACTGTCTGTACTTTTCAGAATTCATGATCCCATCAATTCAGACAATATCGCCAACAGCACTGGCAGAAATGCAGCCGAAAACTAGAACAGACCCTCCACCATGTTTCACTGAAGGACGCAAGCACTCATTCTTCCATTTCTCTCCAAATCTTCTCACATATTGTCGACTATTGGACCCAAAAATTTCAAACTTGGATATGTCACTCCATAATACTCTTTTCCACTGATCGTCATTCCAATCTTTGTGAGCTTTAGCATATCTTAGCCTTTTGAACCTTTTCCACTTTCCGAAAAATTGGTTTCTTGACTGCTACCCTTCCACGAAGACCATTCCTGATCAAGCTTCTTTGGTCTGTAGAAGGGTCAACTTGGCATCCCGATGAAGCTTCCAGATGCTGTCAGGTCCTTGCTGGACTTATTCCAGTCTCTCAAAGAAGAAACCCTGAGAAACTTCTCATCAGATTTTGAAAGTTTTCTTGGCCTTCCAGTCGTTTTTTTGTCTTTGTCCTCTCCTGATTCTTTTAATTTCTTTATAATAGTTTGAATACCACATCTTGAGTATCCAGTTTGTTTGCTGATTTCCCATTTGAGAGTGGCTTTGCTGATGCAAAAGTATGATTTTATGTCTGTCAAATCCTGTGATCTTTGACATTTTTAATGTAAGGATGTGATTGAAAGTTGATCATATTAGCAAGCTTCCAATGAATTAAATTCATACCACATGTGTATGTAATGCTCAAGCATGTCTTGCACAAACCTGGTACAACAGTCATTTTGACATGAACTAGAAGGACAAATACAGGTGTTAGCAATGACATTTATTAGGGTTCCATTTTATTTAGGTTTACAAGAGCCAGGTTTCTGCTATTGCTGTAAGGGGAGGTCACACTAAATACTTGCCACTTTAGCCTATAGAAGCTGTTTTTTCTGATTTATTTTCTGTTTTTTAATACTGCATAGAAATGTCTGGTATTTTCTGGTTGTATTCTAATAAAGAGACTGATAAATAATTATTTATGGTCATTATACCATTGCTAAAACAACAAATCTAATGGTGGCTCAAATCTAATGGTGGCCGTACGGGATATACAGCTTGGCGCCACAAAACCTGGCGCCAAGCTGTATTTCCTGCACCAAGCTGTATTTCCCGCACGTCACCTCTCAGCCAAATTGCGTTCTGCCGTGGGCTGCCTTTAGCAGCTCAGCGCAGCAAACGCTGCTAACAAATAAAGGGGCTTTCAGAATGAAGTATTTTATACTTCATGAATGAAAGTCCCCTTTATTTGTTACGATTGTAAATCCTAGCCTTTCCCAAACGCTAGGGTTTACCATCACTTTAATATTTATTTTACAGGCAACTTTGTATTTATTTTAACCAGGTACAATAGCTATTAAATAGTTAATAACTATTTAATAGTTACCTAGTTAAAATAATTACAAAATTACCTGTAAAATAAATCCTAACCTAAGTTACAATTAAACCTAACACTACACTATCAATAAATTAATTAAATAAACTATCTACAATTATCTACAATTAAATCAACTAAACTAAATTACAAAAAACAAACAAACACTAAATTACAAACCCCCCCCCACTAAATTACAAAAAAACAAACACTAAATTACAAAAAATAAAAAAAGATTACAAGAATTTTAAACTAATTACACCTACTCTAAGCCCCCTAAAAAAATAACAAAGCCCCCAAAATAAAAAAATGCCCTACCCTATACTAAAATAAATATTTTACAGCTCTTTTACCTTACCAGCCTTTAAAAGGGCCTTTTCACTCCCAAAGAAAACAACTCTTTTGCCTATAAAAAACATACAATACCCCCCCCCAACATTACAACCCACCACCCACATACCCCTAATCTAATCCAAACCCCTCTTAAAAAACACTAAGCCCCTGAAGATCTTCCTACCTTGTCTTCACCACGCCGGGTATCACCGATCCGTCCAGAAGAGGGTCCGAAGTCTTCATCCTATCCGGGAAGAAGAGCTCCTCCAGAGGGTCCGAAGTCTTCATCCTATCTGGCAAGAAGAGGGCATCCGGACCGGTAGACATCTTCATCCAGGCGGCATGTTCTATCTTCTTCCATTCGGCGCGGGCGGGACCATCTTGAAGCAGCCGACGCGGATCCATCCTCTTCAAACGACGTCCTAAGTCCGAATGAAGGTTCCTTTAAATGACGTCATCCAAGATGGCGTCCCTCGAATTCCGATTGGCTGATAGGATTCTATCAGCCAATCGGAATTAAGGTAGGAAAAATCTGATTGGCTGATTGAATCAGCCAATCAGATTCAAGTTCAATCCGATTGGCTGATCCAATCAGCCAATCAGATTGAGCTTGCATTCTATTGGTTGTTCCGATCAGCCAGGTAAAGTAAATGGAAAAAGTAAAGTAAGGGGACAGGGGCGTACATCTTTCCAAGGCTTTGCACCACATTTATCATTGCACACTACAGCTAGTGTGCAATGCTGCCAATTGCTCGCGAGCAGGGGCTGTTAATCTCCCCGGACGAAAAAGTCTGGGGGGATTGAGATACAGGTGGCAAAGTGGGTTAAGAATCAGCTGTCTAATGACCACTGCTTCTTAACTCTCGGCTGCAGGTTTGCTCATGTGAGCCTGCAGCCAAACCTTTGATAAATCTTGCCCTTAAAGGGACAGTCTAAACAGCATAAGGGGTAGATTTAACAAGCAGCGAATGCTGCAATCTACCCCTGTAGTTTCCAGATTGCTGTAAACAGGAGTTAAGGTTCCTTAACTCATCCATCACCTCTGAGGTTGCAGACCGCAATCATCCCAATCAGATATGATTGGGATGAGTGACACCACCTGCTAATTTGGCCCCTTAGTGTTTAAATCCACGGTGTCTGTGGGAAAATGTAGCTTAAAGGGACAGTTTACTCCAGATTTTTTATTGAAGATTTTTTATTAAAGATAGATAATCCCTTTATTGCCATTCCCCAGTTTTGCACAACCAACACAGTTATATTAATAAACTTTTTACCTCTGTAATTACCTTATATCTAAGCCTCTGCAGATTGCCCCCTTATTTCAGTTCTTTTGACAGACTTGCATTTTAAGACAATAGAAAAGAAATATGGAGAAACGTGAGTGTTCCAAAAAACAAACAGTTCAGTTCATATGTGATCCACTATATGTGAGTCATTTAAAACTAATGTGCCCCAATCAAAGAACATGCTTAAATGGGCCTCCTCCAAAAACACTGCTGCTGAAAACGGGTATTAGACCCTCTGCATATATATTATACCAGGTCACCATGTAGCCAAGGTGCAGAGATCCAGATACAACCAAATGTTGCTAAGCCGACTATGCTGTTTACTCTCACCCTCTCGGCTTGCGATCCCATCAGCTGCAATGGATAGTCCCGTCATACAATACGCCGCACTTGCCATTTGGGGCAAATTGAAATTAAAAATAAAATTTTATTAAAAAAAAAAATTAGATTTTTTTTTTTGGTCAAAATTTTCACCTCTATAATATTGCACAATAGAGGCAGGGTTTTCTGCTTTCTCTCTATTGCGCAATATTTTGCATACATTTTTATCACTAGCCGCTCTGCTGTGCCACCCGGTTTTTTAGCTGCAGTGCAGCTGAAAAAAATATTATAGAGGCATCTGTAATGAGGCCTCGTATTTTGTTGGGAGCCAATCAACGCCAGTTATGTATTTTCTCCTGGTGATTGACAGCACCAGGAGAACATACTGACCAGAGTTTTTTGACTCCATGCTGCGCATGCGCAAAGTGAGGACTACTGTCTGGTGGGAACAAAAAAGTGAGAGAGACTGCTGTGCGTGACACTCCTGTTGGGACTGAGCAGCAAATTTAATAGAGTGAGACAGAGGTGGATCCGGACTCATCAGCTGCTGCCCTGGCCCCTGCCTAAGGAAGGGACGACGACTGTTACATCTCAAGTTGCACAATATACCAGTAGGCCTGGTAGGGGGTAAAAAAGAAGGGTACTGACTCTATGGCCCATATTTATCAAGCTCCGTACGGAGCTTGAGGGCCCGTGTTTCTGGCAAGTCTTCAGACTCGCCAGAAACACAAGTTATGAAGCAGCGGTCTAAAGACCGCTGCTCCATAACCCTGTCCGCCTGCTCTGAGCAGGCGGACAGGAATCACTGGAAATCAACCCGATCGAGTACAATCGGGTTGATTGACACCCCCCCTGCTGGCGGCCTATTGGCCGTGAGTCAGCGGGGGGCAGCGTTGGTGAGCTGCTGGTGCAATGTTAAATGCGGAGAGCGTATTGCTCTCCGCATTTAGTGAGGTCTTGCGGACCTGATCCGCACTGTAGGATCAGGTCCGCAAGACCTTTGATAAATAGGGGCCTGTGACCGTTACTGGTGCCGGATTAAATATTTTTATTTTTTTCAACTTTTTTTTTATTATTTATTTTTTTTTCAACTTTTTTTTTTCCCCTTCAGAATTTCTTGCGCCCCCCCCCCCCGCACTCGTACACGCCTCCGTGGGATGAAGGTTTTAAATCAGAGCATTGTCATGGTAATCTTGGGCAACGCTCTGATTTCAAACTGTCATTTCCTGCTGAGGCTGAGAGGGAAAGAAGCTGCCTGTGTGTAATGCAGTTGTCGTAATGTGAAGTGCTCAGTCAGACTCAGTGCATTACAAGTCAGACAGTGTCACCATGGCTAGCAAAGCTAACGCCCCCCTGCAGAGCTGTATGTAGGTATGTGATGTCCTCAATTTGCTTGGTAATGGTACCACAGCTGTCTTCAGAACCTGCTTTCCAGTTCCTCCCCTGTATTTCTCTCCCTTCCTCCCCTGTATCTCCCTCCCACTCTTCCCCCCTGTATCTCTCTCCCTTCCTCCCCTGTATCTCCCTCCCACCCTTCCTCCCCTGTATCTCCCTCCCACCCTTCCTCCCCTGTATCTCCCTCCCACCCTTCCTCCACTGTGTCTCCCTCCCACCCTTCCTCCCCTGTGTTTCTCCCCCTCCCCTGTGTCTCCCTCCCACACTGTGTCTCCCCCCTCCCCTGTGTCTCTCCCCCCCTCCCCTGTCTCTCTCCCCCCTCCCCTGTCTCACTCCCTCCTTGCCCTGTCTCTCTCCCTTCTGCCCTGTCTCTCTCCCCCTGCCCTGTCTCTCTCCCCCCTGCCCTGTCTCTCTCCCCCTCCCCCTGTCTCTCCCCCCTCCCCTGCCTCTCCCCCCTCCCCTGCCTCTCCCCCCCTCCCCTGCCTCTCCCCCCTCCCCTGTCTCTCTCCCCCCTCCCCTGTCTCTCTCCCCCCCTCCCCTGTCTCTCTCTCCCCCCCCTCCCCTGTCTCTTCCCCCCCTTCCCTGTCTCTCCCCCCCCCCCCTGGTCTCTCCCCCCCTCCCCTGTCTCTCTCTCCCCTCACCTGTCTCTCTCCCCTCTCCCCTGTCTCTCTCCCCCCTCTCCTGTCTCTCTCCCTCCTCCCCTGTCTCTCTCTCCCCTGTCTCTCTCTCCGCCCTCCCCTGTCTCTCTCCTCTCTCTCTCTCTCTCTCCCCTCTGTGTCTCTCTTTCTCTCTCTCCCCCCCTCTGTCTCTCTCTCTCTCTATCCATCTCTCTCTCCTTGTCTCTCCCACCCCCTCTGTCTCTCTCCTTACGTGTCTTATTCTCCCCCATGGTCTCTTTGTCTCTCTCTCTCTCTCTCTCCCCTCTGTCTCTCTCTGTCTCTCTCCCCTCTGTCTCTCTTTGTCTCTCTCCCATCTGTCTCTCTTTGTCTCTCTCTCCCCGTCTGTCTCTCTCTCTATCTATCTCTCTCTCCCTGTCTATCCCACCCCCCTCTGTCCAATTTACATCTAATATCTAATTTCCTTCATTCTCTTAATATCCTTTGATGAAAATTTTATCTAAATATGCTCAGTAGTTGCTGATTGGTGGCTGCACAATAGATACCTCATGTGATTGGCTCACCCATGTACATTGCTATTTCTTCAACAAAGGATATCTAAAGAATGAAGGCATAACCTAGCCAGTTGCTCACCTGCCTCTGACCTCACTGCACGTCACAGGTAGGTATTCTTTTCAGCTAAGGATACCAAGATAGCAAAACAAATTAGACAATCGAAGTAAATTGGAAAATGGTTTAAAATGATATGCTCTGTCTGAATCATGGAAGTAAAATGTTGGGTTTATGTCCCTTTAAACTTGCATGATTTAGATAGAGCAAGTAATTTCAACACACTTTTAAATTCTACATTTTATTGTAAATGTACTTTGTTCTCTTAGTATCCTTTGTTGAAAATAATATGTACATATACAGTACTACTGATGATTGGTGGCTACACACATTTGTCGTTTGTCATTGGCTTACACAATGTGTTCAGCTAGCTCCCAAAAGTGCATTGTATTCTGGAGCTGACTTTTACTATGTGTTTAATCCATTTGCAGGAGTTAAACACCTAGTGATATATATTTTTGCACTTTTATATCTGTTTTAAAACATTTCACTTTCATGGTGCCATGGAAGTGTTTGTAAAAAAAAACTGCACTATTTGCAATTGTGCTAATGAAAACACTTTACTGCAAGGACAAAGACTTTTTTATGAACTATATATTTTAACAATATATCTGTATACTGTTGTGTGTGAATAGATGTGAGTGTTTGTGTCATTACTTATGATTTCTGTCTGCCCACTCATGTCACTGATGCACACACACACATACTTGGTTGCATGGCATTGGCTCATTGAAATTTGTCCATTTATAAAATATTGTACATACACACAGAATATCAAACACTGGCTAATGCTCATGATGATCAATTTAACTTATTGTTTAGTTTTTAATTTTTAGGACCCATCCTACATATTTGTAAACAATATCTAATTGCAACAGATCTCATTTAATAAAAGTATTTATATGAGTTTAAGATCATTTTAACTTTGTGAATTTTTTATATAGATTTTTCAAGCATATATATAAAATCTTAATTGTTAAAAAAATTAATATGCCATTTTTCTCAATGATAAGCTGAGACATTTTTATAAAATATATTATTTGAGTAACTTTTGTGTTTTTTTTAACCTGTATGTTAGCTCAGCTGTTGAGGATTTGAGTAATCATTGTTTTTGCATAATATATTTTACATGAATTAAACATTCAAGTAAGTGTTTTGTTTCTGTAGATTATGAAGTTACAAATGATGCCTAGGTGTAAA
This sequence comes from Bombina bombina, assembly GCF_027579735.1. Lineage (NCBI taxonomy): Eukaryota > Metazoa > Chordata > Amphibia > Anura > Bombinatoridae > Bombina > Bombina bombina. The sequence continues at coordinate 1,358,422,722 of NC_069500.1, forward strand.
GAAGACATAAAACAAAAAGGAAATATTTTACACTTTATACTTTGCTGTTTTACATTTATAAAGAGAAAATATTCATATCAAAACATTTGTTACTTTAATTGTTACCAATAACACACTCTTCTAATAATACTATTATTTTTATATTATTTTTCTTAAAGGGACTGTAAAGTCAAATTTAAGCTTTCATGATTTAGATAGAGCATGCAATTTTAAACAACTTTCCAATTTACTTCTATTATCAAATTTGCTTTGTCTCTTGGTATTGTTTGTTAAATAGTAAATTTATGTAATCTCATAGGAGCTCAGGATGTGTATGTGTCTTTAGTTCTGTATGGCTTTATTGTTTGCAACAATCTATAACACTGTTATAAACAATGCGGCAAAACTCTGATGATATCGAAAAGACACGCTCCTGAACTCCTATGAAACTAAATAGATTTACTATTCAACTAAGTATACAAGGGCTCGATTTATCAAGCCCTTCTCTCTCCTTCGAATTCAGATTCGCACAAGCAATTCTGAAGCCAGTATTTATCAAGCAGCGGTCATCAGACTGCTGTTTCCCTGCCCTGTTCTCCACCTATTCGGTGGATAATTTTAATTTCCCCGGTCACTTCTGACTAGGGAGATTGACAGCTCCTGCCTGTGCGTGATTGGCTGTGCGTGGACTGGGGGTTGGGTTGCAAGGGAGTGTACAGGAGCACTTGTATGCAACGGTAAATGCGGACAGCGGATCGCTGCCCGCGGGGGGCCTCCATTACATATGCAGCGTCGCTCGCAAAATCCTCTGCCGCCAGATTTTACGCGATTTTGGTATTACATATACTGCATAGCATACAAGTTGCGTGCGTATATTTCACCCTTCGGACTTATTTTTTTTACCCATAGACTAACATTGAACAGCCGCGCAATTTGGTATCCAATATGCAGCGTAAGGACTTACGCGCGCAGAATTCAGAAAATCTACTCTATTCTCATCTCACCACATATTGCAGGTGCAGCAACCCTTGCACTGACTAAAAAAGCAACGTAACTCCCTGGAAGCCTTAACAAACACAGCATCTCAAGGTTAAAGGGACATTATACTATGATATTGTTTTTTTAAGGTTTATTTGTGTATTTGAAATAGTTTGAAGCCACAACATAATCAAATGGATTGAGCTTGTAGATAGAATCAAATCTCATCACTTTATCACATTGTAGACATATACTTGCTTATTTACTTTAAATTTCTTCTCAAAACAATCAACAATACTTGGAGGAGAGAACAATGGGAAATCATAATTGTATTACCTTCATTTCTTTAGAACCCACTGGAGTGTAATTTATTCTAATGCTAACACAGCTTGGCATTGATGCCAAAATATATAAAGGGACAGTCAAGTCCAAAGAAAACCTTCTTGTTTTAAATAGGGCATGTTATTTCAAACTACTTTCAGATTTAATTCTAACACTTGCTTTGTTCTCTTGGTATTCTTAGTTGAAAGCAAAACCTAGGATGGCTCATATGATAATTTCTAAGACCTTCTTGAAGGCTGCCTCTTTGCAATTGTGTCAAACCAATCACAGACAACACAACCTCTCACCTGCAGCCTTAAAACACCTGATAATGCCCACCCTATCAGTAACATCACTACTATATATACCAATGTGTCAATTTATATTGGATGTGAGATACAATGAATTACATCTTAGAAGTGAATATTACTATATGTACCCTTCATAAACAACTATTGTGGATGTGAGTTATAGTGTACAAGAATATGTCATAAACATGATAATATTACCTTTTTTTTGCCATTTCCACACAGGCCTTATTATATGTTTTAACAATATTAGTGTACTAAAACACACCTCACATGGATGTGGATGATAATTATATGGTAAATAACAGAGGACAAGATTCATGGTGAACTATAAGAATATTGATTTATTTTTTGGCTTCTTGGATGAGGGAGCTGAGGTGACTGTGGTGGATTTCCTTGTTCTCCTGGTTTGAGAAGATTCTGATGTTTCTGTTGGTGTGCTAGCCACAGATGATATGCTGGAGGCAGTGTCCTGCTGGTGTGTAAAGTGCTCAACCAACACACCCAAGAGTTGATTTTGTTCTCTCCATCTATTGTCCATTTGCATCTGCATATCAGGCAGAATTTGCACGATCTGTGATTGGTTATGAACACTTGCACTTAACGATGCTGCCATGTCCCTCTGTAGCTCTATGCTACATTGTTGTCTCCTCTCTTGGCTCCTGATGAACCTTTCATGGTTCCTGAAGAACCTCTCTTGGCCTCTTTGTATGTTCTTAGTGCTTGTTATGAGCCTCCTCTGGAGTGCAATGTATTCCTCACCCAGGGGTGAATACAATGCATCCACAGGCTCTTGAGCAGCAGGGCTTCTAGGTGCTTGTGGGGCAGGGTCACCTGCATCTGCTGTTGCTTGAGGTGCAGGGCCAGCCTCAACTGCTGGTTCATGTGGGGCAAGGCAAGCTTCAACTGCTGGTTCATGTGGGGCAGGGCCAGTTTCAACTGCTGGTTCATGTGGGGCAGGGCCAGCTTCAACCGATGGTTCATGTGGGGCAGGGCCAGCTTCAACTGATGGTTCATGTGGGGCAGGGTCACCTGCATCTGATGGTTCTTGAGGTGCAGCTGTAGAATCTGCTCTATTTCCATCTGCCAGTGGTGGAGCTTGTCCAATTGCTGAGAATGGTGGCGCTCGTCCAATTGCTGAGGATGGTGGAGCTCATCCAATTGCTGAGGATGGTGGAGCTCGTATGGTTAGTTGATAGTCCCACTGATGACGAGTGTGTGACCACTCAGCCTGTCCAATTGGAACTTCCTGTGACATTGTCTGTGGGTAAAATCCCTGACTGCCATGAGATTGTGTTGTGGGGGGGGGGGGGTAAATACATGGACCCTTTTTGCCTCTCTTGGATCCCCCTTCAAAGCCAAAGGGAGGATATTCCTCTGGCCAGGAATCTTGCCAGGGGTCATATGGCAATGGTGGTGGCATAACTTCTGGGTCCTCAACTGAATCCATCCAACCATGCTCGTGACTGGGAGCATACTGTTCTTGTGGTTGCCTGAAGTGTGGTGGTGGTGGCATGGATGTTTGTATCCTTGTGACAGGATGTTCTGTGAAGGAGTCAAAGGATGAGATGGATTAGTAAAGTCAGATATATGTCCACGTGGACATACAATATACATTGATACATGCTAGGGCCTATACTGATTTTCATGTCAAACTCTATAACATGTGTCCTGTGTTAATCTGAGACATGTTAGTATTGCACTATTAAACCTCATATCATGAATTGCATTGTGTTAAGTAGCATTAATGTCAAATATAAACATAGATGTTTTTGTTAGTAGGCCAAATACCATGCTCCTCATTGTGTACACAAATGTGTGATATTAAAGGATGTTATATCTCAAATACATATAATACTGGTGTGTGGGATATTACTCACCAGCATGATGTGCTGTGGTTGCAGCCCCTGAGTCACGAGCCCCTGGAAGTCCACTGACTGCTGTGATACTCAGGAACCTACGTATCATCTCCTGCCAGGTGTTTATACTCAATATCCAGGGATGGACCACCACCTGTTCCCCTCTGGTGCATAGCTTCCTGCCCCATCTTTTCTTTGACCCGCCTCTTGCAGTCATTCCACCGCTTTTTTCAGGCCCTCAACAGTCCTCCTCTGCGGGGCCACACTGTTGACGGCATCCTCTACCGCCAACCATGCCGTTTTTCTCCTTTTGGCAATGCCTTTGCCCTTCTCCTGCCCGAAGAGGGCACTGTAATTGTCCATGATGGCCTGGACTAGGGCAACATTTTTCTCAAATGAGAAGTTGGGACATCTCAGCCTCTCATCCTCCATGGACACCTGGCTTCCTCCCTGTGATGTCCCTGGTGTGGGTTCCTCCCTATCCTCTCCCTCCTCCCCCTTCTGTCCACATGTGCACCCTTTGTCCCTCTCCTAGATGTGCCTGCTCTCTGGGGCTCTCGGGCATCTCCCCTCCCATCATCCCTTCTAGCTCTCCCTCTTCCCACTCCACTTACTCCCTGACGGGGACCCCACTGCTCCTTCTGTTCTCTCCAATACTCCTCTCCCTGCCACTCCTCTCCCTTCCTCCCTACCTCTCCCTGCCATCCTCACACTAAATCACACTACACACACTCACACTCACTCCAAGTTCAATCACACACAATCACAACCAAACACTCAGCCTATCACACTGTGAAATTTAAATAAAATGTGTGAGGTGTTAGAAAAAACAAAGTGTGGTGTATTTGTATATGTATGTATGCAAAATGTGTGCAATATGTAAAAATATGTGTAAGTGTACAAGCTTAATCAAACAACAATGCGACCTAACTAACTCCTCTGTTTGCGCCTCTCTCTCTACTCTGACTAATCCTCCACTTCAGTGTAGTGTGCTGTAGCTCAAAGAACAATCCAAACACACTGAAAAAAATGGCGGCTGCGCATGGGTTTATATATGAATTTTGAATAGCGTAATTACGTGTCACATTTATATTTGAAATTGCGGTTCATTTTTACGAGTATTATCCTAATTTGCATAAAACTACTCTTTATTAACACTTTCCGTGGACTAAATACTGGCGTAAGTTACTTGCGATGACTAAAATGTGTATTTGCGCACATTTCAGAAGATCGCCAGTTTGTCCTACTTACGCCAGTTTAGCATCTAACGGCGCAGTATATGTAATACCCCGATGTGTGAGGTGAAATTACGGGCCGGCGCGGGTTCCCACGCTTGCGCTGAAACCTGCGCCGTATATGTGATCGCGCCCCAGAGGAGAAACTGGTATGATAAATCAGCCTCAAGAGAACAAACCAAATTTGATCAAAGAAGTAAAATGGAAAGTTGTTTAAAATTGTAATTCTCTATCTGAATCACATAAGTTTATATTTTACTGTCCCTTTAAGGCTACACAATGGTTTATTAAATATGATGGGTAATAAAAATAAATGTAAAATAATAAAAAAAAAAGAGTGGAAGTTCCTGATGACATTTAGAATTAGAAATTTTCCTTGATGTGTATTAGATATAAATGTTCTCCACAGAAAATGATATTAGCCATGTGGCCTTATGAAGTAGACGGGCAGGGCCAGTGTAATACTCTGTAATATTATTACATTTTCTGTTATTGATAAATGTTACCTTAAGCCTTTTATACGTGGATGACGATTACATGGTTGTCATACTCACAATGTCATTAGTGTTAATGGAAACCGTGTCCTCATCCTAGAAGGGTGCGCTTTTGGAGCTGATCATGCCCCCACCCCTGCAATGTGGGGGCTTACAAGGGCATGACGGGTTAGGCCTTAGTTGGGGTAATCTAGGAGTATAAGGGACACACACTAAGGGCTAGATTATGAGTGGAGCACTAACAGTTAACCGCAAGCGAAAAGAGGATTATCATGGGTGTTTGTGTGCTTTGGGTTTTTTGCTCGTATTACAAGTTGAAAGTAAAAGCTAAGTTAACGCTCATTGGGATAGCGCAACCTCAGAGCTCTGGTTAACTGTTTTGCGAAACAAAAAAGTGTCACAAAACACACCACAAATACATTACAAAGTACAGTTCAACTCATAATAACACCATCGAATAAAACTTATTAAAAATATTGCACAAAAAAGTTATAAAGGCTCAAAGACATGAGGTCTCAGGTGTTAGAGAAAAATTGTCTGCAAATGGCTTTAACATAGAGATATATACATACACATGTCTAAATATGTATATATATATATATATATATATATATATATATAATATATGTGTGGTCATATGTATTTAATATGTGTATATATGTATTTACTGACATATATACACATATAAACACATAAATGCATATGTACACACATATATAGACATATATATATATATATATATATATATATATATATATATATATATATATATATATATATGTGCATTAGATTCCTTTGCAGTTAAGTAGATGAAAACATGTAAAATCATATTTATGCAATACTCATATTTAACCAAGTATTATACTGTGTATTTACTGTAAATGTTTGACATTCCAATGTTCTGCACATAGCAGAATATGTTCTATGTATTTTTAAATATATATTCCTATATACTGTATATCTGTATATATCTTCTATACCTATTTATAATCATGTATTTATATAGGTATAAATATATATTTGTGGAGAATACCATCAGATATAAGTAGAAATATATATTTAAGAATAAATAGAACATATGTTTCTATTTGAAGAACATTGTTATGTGAAATATCCATATTTTAATGTCGGGTAATCTGGCTCTTTATTAGCGAAGGAAGCTGCATGAGGAGGGTGCAAATAAATACCCCTCTATCTCAGCTCCCTTAAAGGGCCACTAAACCCAAAATCTTTCTTTCATGATTCAGATAGAGAATACAAATTTAAACAACATTACAATTTACTTCTATCATTTATTTTGCTTCATTTTTTAGATATCCTTAGTTGAAGAAAAAGCAATGCACATGGGTGAGCCAATCACACGAGTCTTCTATATGCAGCAACCAATCAGCAGCTACTGAGCATATCTAGATATGCTTTTCAGCAAAGAATATCAAGAGAATAAAACAAATTAGATAATAGAAGTAAATTAGAATGATGTTTAAAATTGCATTCTCTTTCTAAATCATAAAAGAAAAAATGTGGGTTTAATGTCCCTTTAACTCCTACCCCAAGACATATTGTTGGAAAGGTAATCAGCTGCCCTTTACAACAGTGAATATATTTGTGGAATTGGGGTAAAATGTAGTAAAGATGTATTACAAATAAATAAACCTCCCCACATATTTTGCAGGAAGGGGTCTCTACATGCCGGTAACAGGCAATCAAAATGTCTCATTGTTTTAAAGCCCATAAGCCCCTTTTGTAAAATAAAATCCCTATATAAGATTTAATAGCGAGGTGATCCCAGTGGTAATAGTGATCACCCGGCGTGAATAAATGTGTGTTTAGTTGAGCAGAGGCTCATGGGAGCCCTTACATGCAAATCTAAGCTATATAAATATACCAAAAGACCCTAATTTATGTAAGGATAACCCTGTCTTTTTTTCACTATAGAGTTTAGAAAAACCACACACTTTTGTTTACAACCTTATTATTTGAGAAGAGACTCATAGGAGCCCCTACGTGCACATCCAGGTTATATAACTATACCCAATAAATTCTAAATCAGTTTTTTGTATTATTACATCATTGCTGAATGAGTAAACATTGTAACCACCTCTCAGTACATATAACAGTTCACTCATCACTGCTCTTGTGTATCTCCTGTCTGATATGGTCCATGGTCCCTGGATCAATTCTCTGACTCTCCTCTTCCTTATATGGAATTTCCATGTGGTGACTGATCCTTCCTGCCCTTTTGGCCTGACAGCTGATATGCCAGCATGGTGCAGATAGCTGAATGTGTAGGAAAAGGGAGAAGCAAGTCCTCAGAAATGTACCTTGCACATGTACAGACCGCTTCCTGTATAATATCTTGTGAAAGAACAGAGAATAAATTAATTTATTTAAAATTGTAATCAGTTTTTTTATCATTTTTAAAAATGCATGTAATTATACAAGTTCCTCTGAAGATTAAATACTTCCTGCTCATATTTAGTCACATTTATTATGATTAATAGCAGTATAAATAGCACTCTCCAATCCTTCTCCAAAGTCATTGATAAACCTATTGAAACAAATGATGTCTATTTATCTTTTTAGTAATATGTAAGTACATATATATATATATACACACACTCATTTATATATTTACAATACTATATACTTCCAAGATAATGCACTCACTCCCCATATACTTTTTGCCCAGGTGCTCTGTAATCCATATAAATAGTAATACAAATATTCAGGCTCTGAGAGGACTTTTGTAAATGCATAAAAACATAATTTATGTAAGAACTTACCTGATAAATTCATTTCTTTCATATTAGCAAGAGTCCATGAGCTAGTGACGTATGGGATATACATTCCTACCAGGAGGGGCAAAGTTTCCCAAACCTCAAAATGCCTATAAATACACCCCTCACCACACCCACAATTCAGTTTAACGAATAGCCAAGAAGTGGGGTGATAAAAAAGTGCGAAAGCATATAAAATAAGGAATTGGAATAATTGTGCTTTATACAAAATCATAACCACCACAAAAAAAAGGGCGGGCCTCATGGACTCTTGCTAATATGAAAGAAATGAATTTATCAGGTAAGTTCTTACATAAATTATGTTTTCTTTCATGTAATTAGCAAGAGTCCATGAGCTAGTGACGTATGGGATAATGACTACCCAAGATGTGGATCTTTCCACACAAGAGTCACTAGAGAGGGAGGGATAAAATAAAGACAGCCAATTCCTGCTGAAAATAATCCACACCCAAAATAAAGTTTAACGAAAAACATAAGCAGAAGATTCAAACTGAAACCGCTGCCTGAAGTACTTTTCTACCAAAAACTGCTTCAGAAGAAGAAAATACATCAAAATGGTAGAATTTAGTAAAAGTATGCAAAGAGGACCAAGTTGCTGCTTTGCAGATCTGGTCAACCGAAGCTTCATTCCTAAACGCCCAGGAAGTAGATACTGACCTAGTAGAATGAGCTGTAATTCTCTGAGGCGGAATTTTACCCGACTCAACATAGGCAAGATGAATTAAAGATTTCAACCAAGATGCCAAAGAAATGGCAGAAGCTTTCTGGCCTTTTCTAGAACCGGAAAAGATAACAAATAGACTAGAAGTCTTACGGAAAGATTTCGTAGCTTCAACATAATATTTCAAAGCTCTAACAACATCCAAAGAATGCAACGATTTCTCCTTAGAATTCTTAGGATTAGGACATAATGAAGGAACCACAATTTCTCTACTAATGTTGTTGGAATTCACAACTTTAGGTAAAAATTCAAAAGAAGTTCGCAACACCGCCTTATCCTGATGAAAAATCAGAAAAGGAGACTCACAAGAAAGAGCAGATAATTCAGAAACTCTTCTGGCAGAAGAGATGGCCAAAAGGAACAAAACTTTCCAAGAAAGTAATTTAATGTCCAATGAATGCATAGGTTCAAACGGAGGAGCTTGAAGAGCTCCCAGAACCAAATTCAAACTCCAAGGAGGAGAAATTGACTTAATGACAGGTTTTATACGAACCAAAGCTTGTACAAAACAATGAATATCAGGAAGAATAGCAATCTTTCTGTGAAAAAGAACAGAAAGAGCAGAGATTTGTCCTTTCAAAGAACTTGCGGACAAACCCTTATCTAAACCATCCTGAAGAAACTGTAAAATTCTCGGTATTCTAAAAGAATGCCAAGAAAAATGATGAGAAAGACACCAAGAAATATAAGTCTTCCAGACTCTATAATATATCTCTCGAGATACAGATTTACGAGCCTGTAACATAGTATTAATCACGGAGTCAGAGAAACCTCTTTGACCAAGAATCAAGCGTTCAATCTCCATACCTTTAAATTTAAGGATTTCAGATCCTGATGGAAAAAAGGACCTTGTGACAGAAGGTCTGGTCTTAACGGAAGAGTCCACGGTTGGCAAGAGGCCATCCGGACAAGATCCGCATACCAAAACCTGTGAGGCCATGCTGGAGCTACCAGCAGAACAAACGAGCATTCCTTCAGAATCTTGGAGATCACTCTTGGAAGAAGAACTAGAGGCGGAAAGATATAGGCAGGATGATACTTCCAAGGAAGTGATAATGCATCCACTGCCTCCGCCTGAGGATCCCGGGATCTGGACAGATACCTGGGAAGTTTCTTGTTTAGATGGGACACCATCAGATCTATTTCTGGAAGTTCCCACATTTGAACAATCTGAAGAAATACCTCTGGGTGAAGAGACCATTCGCCCGGATGCAACGTTTGGCTACTGAGATAATCCGCTTCCCAATTGTCTACACCTGGGATATGAACCGCAGAGATTAGACAGGAGCTGGATTCCGCCCAAACCAAAATTCGAGATACTTCTTTCATAGCCAGAGGACTGTGAGTCCCTCCTTGATGATTGATGTATGCCACAGTTGTGACATTGTCTGTCTGAAAACAAATGAACGATTCTCTCTTCAGAAGAGGCCAAAACTGAAGAGCTCTGAAAATTGCACGGAGTTCCAAGATATTGATAGGTAATCTCACCTCCTGAGATTCCCAAACTCCCTGTTCCGTCAGAGATCCCCACACAGCTCCCCAACCCGTGAGACTTGCATCTGTTGAAATTACAGTCCAGGTCGGAAGCACAAAAGAAGCCCCCTGAATTAAACGATGGTGATCTGTCCACCATGTTAGAGAGTGCCGAACAATCGGTTTTAAAGATATTGTTTGAGATATCTTCGTGTAATCCTTGCACCATTGCTTCAGCATACAGAGCTGAAGAGGTCGCATGTGAAAACGAGCAAAGGGGATCGCGTCCGATGCAGCAGTCATAAGACCTAGAATTTCCATGCATAAGGCTACCGAAGGGAATGATTGTGACCGAAGGTTTCGACAAGCTGCAATCAATTTTAGACGTCTCTTGTCTGTTAAAGACAGAGTCATGGACACTGAATCCATCTGGAAACCCAGAAAGGTTACCCTTGTCTGAGGAATCAAAGAACTTTTTGGTAAATTGATCCTCCAACCATGATCTTGAAGAAACAACACAAGTCGATTCGTATGAGATTCTGCTAAATGTAAAGACTGAGCAAGTACCAAGATATCGTCCAAATAAGGAAATACCACAATACCCTGTTCTCTGATTACAGACAGAAGGGCACCGAGAACCTTTGTAAAAATTCTTGGAGCTGTAGCTAGGCCAAACGGCAGAGCCACAAACTGGTAATGCTTGTCCAGAAAAGAGAATCTCAGGAACTGAAAATGATCTGGATGAATCGGAATATGCAGATATGCATCCTGTAAATCTATTGTGGACATATAATTCCCTTGCTGAACAAAAGGCAAGATAGTCCTTACAGTTACCATTTTGAACGTTGGTATCCTTACATAACGATTCAATATTTTTAGATCCAGAACTGGTCTGAAGGAATTCTCCTTCTTTGGTACAATGAAGAGATTTGAATAAAACCCAATCCCCTGTTCCTGAACTGGAACTGGCATAATTACTCCAGTCAACTCTAGATCTGAAACACATTTCAGAAATGCTTGAGCTTTTACTGGATTTACTGGGACACGGGAAAGAAAAAATCTCTTTGCAGGAGGTCTTATCTTGAAACCAATTCTGTACCCTTCTGAAACAATGTTCTGAATCCAAAGATTGTGAACAGAATTGATCCAAATTTCCTTGAAAAAACGTAACCTGCCCCCTACCAGCTGAGCTGGAATGAGGGCCGCACCTTCATGTGGACTTAGAAGCAGGCTTTGCCTTTCTAGCTGGCTTGGATTTATTCCAGACTGGAGATGGTTTCCAAACTGAAACTGCTCCTGAGGATGAAGGATCAGGCTTTTGTTCTTTGTTGAAACGAAAGGAACGAAAACGATTATTAGCTCTGCTTTTACCTTTAGATTTTTTATCCTGTGGTAAAAAAGTTCCTTTCCCACCAGTAACAGTTGAAATGATGGAATCCAACTGAGAACCAAATAATTTGTTACCCTGGAAAGAAATAGAAAGTAAAGTTGATTTAGAAGCCATATCAGCATTCCAAGTTTTAAGCCATAAAGCTCTTCTAGCTAAAATAGCTAGAGACATAAACCTGACATCAACTCTGATAATATCAAAAATGGCATCACAGATAAAATTATTAGCATGCTGAAGAAGAATAATAATGTCATGAGAATCACGATGTGTTACTTGTTGCGCTAAAGTTTCCAACCAAAAAGTTGAAGCTGCAGCAACATCAGCCAAAGATATAGCAGGTCTAAGAAGATTACCTGAACACAGATAAGCTTTTCTTAGAAAGGACTCAATTTTCCTATCTAGAGGATCCTTAAACGAAGTACCATCTGACGTAGGAATAGTAGTACGTTTAGCAAGGGTAGAAATAGCCCCATCAACTTTAGGGATTTTGTCCCAAAATTCTAATCTGTCAGACGGCACAGGATATAAATGCTTAAAACGTTTAGAAGGAGTAAATGAATTACCCAATTTATCCCATTCTTTGGAAATTACTGCAGAAATAGCATTAGGAACAGGAAAAACTTCTGGAATAACCACAGGAGCTTTAAATACCTTATCTAAACGTTTAGAATTAGTATCAAGAGGACCAGAATCCTCTATTTCTAAAGCAATTAGAACTTGTTTAAGTAAAGAACGAATAAATTCCATTTTAAATAAATATGAAGATTTATCAGCATCAACCTCAGAGACAGAATCCTCTGAACCAGAGGAGTCATCAGAATCAGAATGATGATGTTCATTTAAAAATTCATCTGTAGGGAGAGAAGTTTTAAAATATTTTTTACGTTTACTAGAAGGAGAAATAACAGACATAGCCTTCTTTATGGATTCAGAAACAAAATCTCTTATATTATCAGGAACATTCTGCACCTTAGATGTTGAGGGAACTGCAACAGGCAATGGTACTTTACTAAAGGAAATATTATCTGCTTTAACAAGTTTGTCATGACAATCAATACAAACAACAGCTGGAGAAATAGCTACCAAAAGTTTACAGCAGATACACTTAGCTTTGGTAGATTCAGCACTTGACAGCGATTTTCCTGTAGTATCTTCTGGCTCAGATGCAACGTGAGACATCTTGCAATATGTAAGAGAAAAAACAACATATAAAGCAAAATTGATCAAATTCCTTAAATGACAGTTTCAGGAATGGGAAAAAATGCCAAAGAACAAGCTTCTAGCAACCAGAAGCAATAAAAAATGAGACTTAAATAATGTGGAGACAAAAGCGACGCCCATATTTTTTCGCGCCAAATAAGACGCCCACATTATTTGGCGCCTAAACGCTTTTTGGCGCCAAAAATGACGCCACATCCGGAACGCCGACATTTTTGGCGCGAAATAACGTCAAAGAATGACGCAACTTCCGGCGACACGTATGACGCCGGAAACGGAAATAGAATTTTTGCGCCAAAAAAGTCCGCGCCAAGAATGACGCAATAAAATGAAGCATTTTCAGCCCCCGCGAGCCTAACAGCCCACAGGGAAAAAGTCAAATTTTAAGGTAAGAAAAAATGGTCAAATCAAAATGCATTATCCCAAATATGAAACTGACTGTCTGAAAATAAGGAAAGTTGAACATTCTGAGTCAAGGCAAATAAATGTTTGAATACATATATTTAGAACTTTATAAACAAAGTGCCCAACCATAGCTTGGAGTGTCACAGAAAATAAGACTTACTTACCCCAGGACACTCATCTACATATAGCA